>NW_024058114.1:0-67401 GCF_016432855.1 Salvelinus namaycush
TGGTATCAGGTCTAACTGTTTCCCCTGTTACAGGACAGAGGTGGTATCAGGTCTAACTGTTCCCCTGTTACAGACAGAGGTGGTATCAGGTATATCTGTTCCCTGTTACAGACAGAGGTGGTATCAGGTCTAACTGTTCCCCTGTTACAGACAGAGGTGGTATCAGATCTAACTTCCCCTGTTACAGACAGAGGTGGTATCATCACTAACTGTTCCCCTGTTACAGACAGAGTGGTATCAGGTCTAACTGTTCCCCTGTTACAGACAGAGGTGGTATCAGGTCTATCTGTTCCCCTGTTACAGACAGAGGTGGTATCAGGTATATCTGTTCCCTGTTACAGACAGAGGTGGTATCATCACTAACTGTTCCCCTGTTACAGACAGAAGTGGTATCATGTCTATCTGTTCCCCTGGTACGACGAGTGGTATCATGTCTATCTCTGTTCCCGTCTGTTACAGACAGAGGTGGTATCAGGTCGAACTGTTTTCCCCTGTTACAGACCAGAGGTGGTATCAGGTCTACTGTTCCCCTGGTTATTACAGAACCGAAGTGGTATCAGGTCTACTGTCCCCTTTTACAGACGAGGTGGTATCAGGTCTAACTGTTCCCTGTTTCAGACAAAGGAGGTATCAGGTCTATCTGTATCCCTGTTACAGACCAGGTGGTATCATCACTAACTGTTCCCACTTTTACGACGAGGTGGTACCGTCTTCTGTTCCCCTGTTACAGACAGAGGTGTATATCACTAAATGTTCCCTGTTCGACAGAGTTGGTATCGGGTCTATCTGTTCCCCTGTTACAGACGAGGTGGTATCATCACTAGCTGTTCCCCTGTTACAGACAGAGGTGGGTATACGGTCTAACTGTTCCCCCACATGTGACGACCAGAGTGGTATCATGTCCTAACTGTTCCCCTGTTACAGACAGAGGTGTTCAGGTCTAACTGTTCCCCTGTACAGACAGAGGTGGTATCAGGTCTAAACTTTTCCCCTGTTTAAAGACAGAGTGGTATCAGTATATCTGTTTCCACTGTTTAACAGACAGAGGTGTATCATGTCTAGCTGTATTCCCCTGGTACAGACAGAGGTGGTATCAGGTCTAACTGTTCCCCTGTTACAGACAGAGGTGGTACAGGTCTAACTGGTCCCCTGTTACAGACAGAGGTGGTATCAGGTCTAACTGTTCCCCTCGTTACAGGACAGAAGGTGGTATCCGGTCTAACTGTTCCCCTAGTTACAGACAGAGGTGGTATCAGGTCTATCTGTTCCCCTGTTACAGACAGAGGTGGTATCAGGTCTAACTGTTCCCCTGTTACAGACAGAGGTGGTATCATCACTAACTGTTCCCCTGTTACAGACAGAGGTGGTATCAGGTCTATCTGTTCCCCTGTTACAGACAGAGGTGGTATCAGGTCTAACTGTTCCCCTGTTACAGACAGAGGTGGTATCAGGTCTAACTGTTCCCCTGTTACAGACAGAGGTGGTATCAGGTCTAACTGTTCCCCTGTTACAGACAGAGGTGGTATCATCACTAACTGTTCCCCTGTTACAGACAGAGGTGGTATCAGGTCTAACTGTTCCCCTGTTACAGACAGAGGTGGTATCAGGTCTAAACTGTTTCCCCTGTTACAGACAGAGGTGGTATCAGGTCTATCTGTTCCCCTGTTACAGACAGAGGTGGTATCAGGTCTATCTGTTCCCCTGTTACAGACAGAGGTGGTATCAGATCTAACTGTTCCCCTGTTACAGACAGAGGTGGTATCAGGTCTAACTGTTCCCCTGTTACAGACAGAGGTGGTATCAGGTCTAACTGTTCCCCTGTTACAGACAGAGGTGGTATCATCACTAACTGTTCCCCTGTTACAGACAGAGGTGGTATCAGATCTAACTGTTCCCCTGTTACAGACAGAAGTGGTATCAGGTCTAACTGTTCCCCTGTTACAGACAGAGGTGGTATCAGATCTAACTGTTCCCCTGTTACAGACAGAGGTGGTATCAGGTCTAACTGTTCCCCTGTTACAGACAGAGGTGGTATCAGGTCTATCTGTTCCCCTGTTACAGACAGAGGTGGTATCAGGTCTAACTGTTCCCCTGTTACAGACAGAGGTGGTATCAGGTCTATCTGTTCCCCTGTTACAGACAGAAGTGGTATCAGGTCTAACTGTTCCCCTGTTACAGACAGAGGTGGTATCAGGTCTAACTGTTCCCCTGTTACAGACAGAGGATGGTATCAGGTCTATCTGTTCCCCTGTTACAGACAGAGGTGGTATCATCACTAACTGTTCCCCTGTTACAGACAGAGGTGGTATCAGGTCTATCTGTTCCCCTGTTACAGACAGAGGTGGTATCATCACTAACTGTTCCCCTGTTACAGTCAGAGTTGGTATCAGGTCTATCTGTTCCCCTGTTACAGACAGAGGTGGTATCATCACTAACTGTTCCCCTGTTACAGACAGAGGTGGTATCAGATCTAACTGTTCCCCTGTTTCAGACAGAGGTGGAATCAGGTCTAACTGTTCCCCTGTTACAGACAGAGGTGGTATCAGGTCTATCTGTTCCCCTGTTACAGACAGAGGTGGTATCAGGTCTAACTGTTCCCCTGTTACAGACAGAGGTGGTATCAGGTCTATCTGTTCCCCTGTTACAGACAGAAGTGGTATCAGGTCTAACTGTTCCCCTGTTACAGACAGAGGTGGTATCAGGTCTAACTGTTCCCCTGTTACAGACAGAGGAGGTATCAGGTCTATCTGTTCCCCTGTTACAGACAGAGGTGGTATCATCACTAACTGTTCCCCTGTTACAGACAGAGGTGGTATCAGGTCTATCTGTTCCCCTGTTACAGACAGAGGTGGTATCATCACTAACTGTTCCCCTGTTACAGTCAGAGTTGGTATCAGGTCTATCTGTTCCCCTGTTACAGACAGAGGTGGTATCATCACTAACTGTTCCCCTGTTACAGACAGAGGTGGTATCAGGTCTAACTGTTCCCCTGTTACAGACAGAGGTGGTATCAGGTCTAACTGTTCCCCTGTTACAGACAGAGGTGGTATCAGGTCTAACTGTTCCCCTGTTACAGACAGAGGTGGTATCAGGTCTAACTGTTCCCCTGTTACAGACAGAGGTGGTATCAGGTCTAACTGTTCCCCTGTTACAGACAGAGGTGGTATCAGGTATATCTGTTCCCCTGTTACAGACAGAGGTGGTATCAGGTCTAACTGTTCCCCTGTTACAGACAGAGGTGGTATCAGGTCTAACTGTTCCCCTGTTACAGACAGAGGTGGTATCAGGTCTAACTGTTCCCCTGTTACAGACAGAGGTGGTATCAGGTCTAACTGTTCCCCTGTTACAGACAGAAGTGGTATCAGGTCTAACTGTTCCCCTGTTACAGACAGAGGTGGTATCAGGTCTAACTGTTCCCCTGTTACAGACAGAGGTGGTATCAGGTATATCTGTTCCCCTGTTACAGACAGAGGTGGTATCAGGTCTAACTGTTCTCCTGTTACAGACAGAGGTGGTATCATCACTAACTGTTCCCCTGTTACAGACAGAAGTGGTATCAGGTCTAACTGTTCCCCTGTTACAGACAGAGGTGGTATCAGGTCTAACTGTTCCCCTGTTACAGACAGAGGTGGTATCAGGTCTAACTGTTCCCCTGTTACAGACAGAGGTGGTATCAGGTATATCTGTTCCCCTGTTACAGACAGAGGTGGTATCAGGTCTAACTGTTCCCCTGTTACAGACAGAGGTGGTATCAGATCTAACTGTTCCCCTGTTACAGACAGAGGTGGTATCATCACTAACTGTTCCCCTGTTACAGACAGAGGTGGTATCAGGTCTAACTGTTCCCCTGTTACAGACAGAGGTGGTATCAGGTCTATCTGTTCCCCTGTTACAGACAGAGGTGGTATCAGGTATATCTGTTCCCCTGTTACAGACAGAGGTGGTATCATCACTAACTGTTCCCCTGTTACAGACAGAAGTGGTATCAGGTCTAACTGTTCCCCTGTTACAGACAGAGGTGGTATCAGGTCTAACTGTTCCCCTGTTACAGACAGAGGTGGTATCAGGTATATCTGTTCCCCTGTTACAGACAGAGGTGGTATCAGGTCTAACCGTTCCCCTGTTACAGACAGAGGTGGTATCAGATCTAACTGTTCCCCTGTTACAGACAGAGGTGGTATCATCACTAACTGTTCCCCTGTTACAGACAGAGGTGGTATCAGGTCTAACTGTTCCCCTGTTACAGACAGAGGTGGTATCATCACTAACTGTTCCCCTGTTACAGACAGAAGTGGTATCAGGTCTAACTGTTCCCCTGTTACAGACAGAGGTGGTATCAGGTCTAACTGTTCCCCTGTTACAGACAGAGGTGGTATCAGGTCTAACTGTTCCCCTGTTACAGACAGAGGTGGTATCATCACTAACTGTTCCCCTGTTACAGACAGAGGTGGTATCAGGTCTAACTGTTCCCCTGTTACAGACAGAGGTGGTATCATCACTAACTGTTCCCCTGTTACAGACAGAGGTGGTATCAGGTCTAACTGTTCCCCTGTTACAGACAGAGGTGGTATCAGGTCTAACTGTTCCCCTGTTACAGACAGAGGTGGTATCAGATCTAACTGTTCCCCTGTTACAGACAGAGGTGGTATCATCACTAACTGTTCCCCTGTTACAGACAGAGGTGGTATCAGGTCTAACTGTTCCCCTGTTACAGACAGAGGTGGTATCAGGTCTAACTGTTCCCCTGTTACAGACAGAGGTGGTATCAGGTCTAACTGTTCCCCTGTTACAGACAGAGGTGGTATCAGGTCTAACTGTTCCCCTGTTACAGACAGAGGTGGTATCAGGTCTATCTGTTCCCCTGTTACAGACAGAGGTGGTATCAGGTCTATCTGTTCCCCTGTTACAGACAGAGGTGGTATCAGGTCTAACTATTCCCCTGTTACAGACAGAGGTGGAATCATCACTAACTGTTCCCCTGTTACAGACAGAGGTGGTATCAGATCTAACTGTTCCCCTGTTACAGACAGAGGTGGTATCAGGTCTATCTGTTCCCCTGTTACAGACAGAGGTGGTATCATCACTAACTGTTCCCCTGTTACAGACAGAGGTGGTATCAGATCTAACTGTTCCCCTGTTACAGACAGAGGTGGTATCATCACTAACTGTTCCCCTGTTACAGACAGAGGTGGTATCAGATCTAACTGTTCCCCTGTTACAGACAGAGGTGGTATCAGGTCTAACTGTTCCCCTGTTACAGACAGAGGTGGTATCATCACTAACTGTTCCCCTGTTACAGACAGAGGTGGTATCATCACTAACTGTTCCCCTGTTACAGACAGAGGTGGTATCAGGTCTAACTGTTCCCCTGTTACAGACAGAGGTGGTATCATCACTAACTGTTCCCCTGTTACAGACAGAGGTGGTATCATCACTAACTGTTCCCCTGTTACAGACAGAGGTGGTATCAGGTCTATCTGTTCCCCTGTTACAGACAGAGGTGGTATCAGATCTATCTGTTCCCCTGTTACAGACAGAGGTGGTATCAGGTCTATCTCTTCCCCTGTTACAGACAGAGGTGGTATCAGGTCTAACTGTTCCCCTGTTACAGACAGAGGTGGTATCAGGTCTAACTGTTCCCCTGTTACAGACAGAGGTGGTATCAGGTCTAACTGTTCCCCTGTTACAGACAGAGGTGGTATCAGATCTATCTGTTCCCCTGTTACAGACAGAGGTGGTATCAGGTCTAACTGTTCCCCTGTTACAGACAGAGGTGGTATCAGGTCTATATGTTCCCCTGTTACAGACAGAGGTGGTATCAGATCTATCTGTTCCCCTGTTACAGACAGAGGTGGTATCATCACTAACTGTTCCCCTGTTACAGACAGAGGTGGTATCAGGTCTAACTGTTCCCCTGTTACAGACAGAGGTGGTATCATCACTAACTGTTCCCCTGTTACAGACAGAGGTGGTATCAGGTCTAACTGTTCCCCTGTTACAGACAGAGGTGGTATCAGGTCTATCTGTTCCCCTGTTACAGACAGAGGTGGTATCAGGTCTATCTGTTCCCCTGTTACAGACAGAGGTGGTATCAGGTCTAACTGTTCCCCTGTTACAGACAGAGGTGGTATCAGGTCTAACTGTTCCCCTGTTACAGACAGAGGTGGTATCATCACTAACTGTTCCCCTGTTACAGACAGAGGTGGTATCAGGTATAACTGTTCCCCTGTTACAGACAGAGGTGGTATCAGGTCTAACTGTTCCCCTGTTACAGACAGAGGTGGTATCAGATCTATCTGTTCCCCTGTTACAGACAGAGGTGGTATCATCACTAACTGTTCCCCTGTTACAGACAGAGGTGGAATCATCACTATCTGTTCCCCTGTTACAGACAGAGGTGGTATCAGGTCTAACTGTTCCCCTGTTACAGACAGAGGTGGTATCATCACTAACTGTTCCCCTGTTACAGACAGAGGTGGTATCATCACTAACTGTTCCCCTGTTACAGACAGAGGTGGTATCAGGTCTATCTGTTCCCCTGTTACAGACAGAGGTGGTATCAGGTCTAACTGTTCCCCTGTTACAGACAGAGGTGGTATCATCACTAACTGTTCCCCTGTTACAGACAGAGGTGGTATCAGATCTATCTGTTCCCCTGTTACAGACAGAGGTGGTATCAGGTCTAACTGTTCCCCTGTTACAGACAGAGGTGGTATCAGGTCTATATGTTCCCCTGTTACAGACAGAGGTGGTATCAGATCTATCTGTTCCCCTGTTACAGACAGAGGTGGTATCAGGTCTATCTGTTCCCCTGTTACAGACAGAGGTGGTATCAGGTCTAACTGTTCCCCTGTTACAGACAGAGGTGGTATCAGGTCTAACTGTTCCCCTGTTACAGACAGAGGTGGTATCATCACTAACTGTTCCCCTGTTACAGACAGAGGTGGTATCAGGTATAACTGTTCCCCTGTTACAGACAGAAGTGGTATCAGGTCTAACTGTTCCCCTGTTACAGACAGAAATGGTATCAGGTATAACTGTTCCCCTGTTACAGACAGAGGTGGTATCAGGTATAACTGTTCCCCTGTTACAGACAGAGGTGGTATCAGGTCTAACTGTTCCCCTGTTACAGACAGAGGTGGTATCATCACTAACTGTTCCCCTGTTACAGACAGAGGTGGTATCATCACTAACTGTTCCCCTGTTACAGACAGAGGTGGTATCATCACTAACTGTTCCCCTGTTACAGACAGAGGTGGTATCAGGTCTATCTGTTCCCCTGTTACAGACAGAGGTGGTATCAGGTCTATCTGTTCCCCTGTTACAGACAGAGGTGGTATCATCACTAACTGTTCCCCTGTTACAGACAGAGGTGGAATCAGGTCTATCTGTTCCCCTGTTACAGACAGAGGTGGTATCATCACTAACTGTTCCCCTGTTACAGACAGAGGTGGTATCAGGTCTATCTGTTCCCCTGTTACAGACAGAGGTGGTATCATCACTAACTGTTCCCCTGTTACAGACAGAGGTGGTATCATCACTAACTGTTCCCCTGTTACAGACAGAGGTGGTATCATCACTAACTGTTCCCCTGTTACAGACAGAGGTGGTATCATCACTAACTGTTCCCCTGTTACAGACAGAGGTGGTATCAGGTCTATCTGTTCCCCTGTTACAGACAGAGGTGGTATCAGGTCTAACTGTTCCCCTGTTACAGACAGAGGTGGTATCATCACTAACTGTTCCCCTGTTACAGACAGAGGTGGTATCATCACTAACTGTTCCCCTGTTACAGACAGAGGTGGTATCAGGTCTATCTGTTCCCCTGTTACAGACAGAGGTGGTATCATCACTAACTGTTCCCCTGTTACAGACAGAGGTGGTATCAGGTCTATCTGTTCCCCTGTTACAGACAGAGGTGGTATCATCACTAACTGTTCCCCTGTTACAGACAGAGGTGGTATCAGGTCTATCTGTTCCCCTGTTACAGACAGAGGTGGTATCAGGTCTAACTGTTCCCCTGTTACAGACAGAGGTGGTATCATCACTAACTGTTCCCCTGTTACAGACAGAGGTGGTATCAGATCTATCTGTTCCCCTGTTACAGACAGAGGTGGTATCAGGTCTATCTGTTCCCCTGTTACAGACAGAGGTGGTATCATCACTAACTGTTCCCATGTTACAGACAGAGGTGGTATCAGGTCTAACTGTTCCCCTGTTACAGACAGAGGTGGTATCAGGTCTAACTGTTCCCCTGTTACAGACAGAGGTGGTATCAGGTCTAACTGTTCCCCTGTTACAGACAGAGGTGGTATCAGGTCTAACTGTTCCCCTGTTACAGACAGAGGTGGTATCAGGTCTAACTGTTCCCCTGTTACAGACAGAGGTGGTATCATCACTAACTGTTCCCCTGTTACAGACAGAGGTGGTATCAGGTCTAACTGTTCCCCTGTTACAGACAGAGGTGGTATCAGGTCTAACTGTTCCCCTGTTACAGACAGAGGTGGTATCAGGTCTAACTGTTCCCCTGTTACAGACAGAGGTGGTATCAGGTCTAACTGTTCCCCTGTTACAGACAGAGGTGATATCATCACTAACTGTTCCCCTGTTACAGACAGAGGTGGTATCAGGTATAACTGTTCCCCTGTTACAGACAGAGGTGGTATCAGGTATAACTGTTCCCCTGTTACAGACAGAGGTGGTATCAGGTCTAACTGTTCCCCTGTTACAGACAGAGGTGGTATCAGGTATAACTGTTCCCCTGTTACAGACAGAGGTGGTATCAGGTATAACTGTTCCCCTGTTACAGACAGAGGTGGTATCAGGTCTATCTGTTCCCCTGTTACAGACAGAGGTGGTATCATCACTAACTGTTCCCCTGTTACAGACAGAGGTGGTATCATCACTAACTGTTCCCCTGTTACAGACAGAGGTGGTATCAGGTCTAACTGTTCCCCTGTTACAGACAGAGGTGGTATCATCACTAACTGTTCCCCTGTTACAGACAGAGGTGGTATCACCACTAACTGTTCCCCTGTTACAGACAGAGGTGGTATCATCACTATCTGTTCCCCTGTTACAGACAGAGTTGGTATCAGGTCTATCTGTTCCCCTGTTACAGACAGAGGTGGTATCAGGTCTATCTGTTCCCCTGTTACAGACAGAGGTGGTATCAGGTCTAACTGTTCCCCTGTTACAGACAGAGGTGGTATCATCACTAACTGTTCCCCTGTTACAGACAGAGGTGGTATCATCACTAACTGTTCCCCTGTTACAGACAGAGGTGGTATCAGGTCTAACTGTTCCCCTGTTACAGACAGAGGTGGTATCATCACTAACTGTTCCCCTGTTACAGACAGAGGTGGTATCAGGTCTATCTGTTCCCCTGTTACAGACAGAGGTGGTATCATCACTAACTGTTCCCCTGTTACAGACAGAGGTGGTATCAGGTCTAACTGTTCCCCTGTTACAGACAGAGGTGGTATCATCACTAACTGTTCCCCTGTTGATGACAGAGGTGGTATCAGGTCTATCTGTTCCCCTGTTACAGACAGAGGTGGTATCATCACTAACTGTTCCCCTGTTGATGACAGAGGTGGTATCAGGTCTATCTGTTCCCCTGTTACAGACAGAGGTGGTATCATCACTAACTGTTCCCCTGTTACAGACAGAGGTGGTATCAGGTCTATCTGTTCCCCTGTTACAGACAGAGGTGGTATCAGGTCTAACTGTTCCCCTGTTAGACAGAGGTGGTATCATCACTAACTGTTCCCCTGTTACAGGCAGAGGTGGTATCATCACTAACTGTTCCCCTGTTACAGACAGAGGTGGTATCATCACTAACTGTTCCCCTGTTACAGACAGAGGTGGTATCATCACTAACTGTTCCCCTGTTACAGACAGAGGTGGTATCATCACTAACTGTTCCCCTGTTACAGACAGAGGTGGTATCAGGTCTATCTGTTCCCCTGTTACAGACAGAGGTGGTATCATCACTAACTGTTCCCCTGTTACAGACAGAGGTGGTATCAGGTCTATCTGTTCCCCTGTTACAGACAGAGGTGGTATCATCACTAACTGTTCCCCTGTTACAGACAGAGGTGGTATCATCACTAACTGTTCCCCTGTTACAGACAGAGGTGGTATCATCACTAACTGTTCCCCTGTTACAGACAGAGGTGGTATCATCACTAACTGTTCCCCTGTTACAGACAGAGGTGGTATCAGGTCTAACTGTTCCCCTGTTACAGACAGAGGTGGTATCATCACTAACTGTTCCCCTGTTACAGACAGAGGTGGTATTATCACTATCTGTTCCCCTGTTACAGACAGAGGTGGTATCATCACTAACTGTTCCCCTGTTACAGACAGAGGTGGTATTATCACTAACTGTTCCCCTGTTACAGACAGAGGTGGTATTATCACTAACTGTTCCCCTGTTACAGACAGAGGTGGTATCATCACTAACTGTTCCCCTGTTACAGACAGAGGTGGTATCATCACTAACTGTTCCCCTGTTACAGACAGAGGTGGTATCAGGTCTAACTGTTCCCCTGTTACAGACAGAGGTGGTATCATCACTAACTGTTCCCCTGTTACAGACAGAGGTGGTATCATCACTAACTGTTCCCCTGTTACAGACAGAGGTGGTATCAGGTCTAACTGTTCCCCTGTTACAGACAGAGGTGGTATCAGGTCTAACTGTTCCCCTGTTACAGACAGAGGTGGTATCATCACTAACTGTTCCCCTGTTACAGACAGAGGTGGTATTATCACTAACTGTTCCCCTGTTACAGACAGAGGTGGTATCATCACTAACTGTTCCCCTGTTACAGACAGAGGTGGTATTATCACTAACTGTTCCCCTGTTACAGACAGAGGTGGTATTATCACTAACTGTTCCCCTGTTACAGACAGAGGTGGTATCATCACTAACTGTTCCCCTGTTACAGACAGAGGTGGTATCATCACTAACTGTTCCCCTGTTACAGACAGAGGTGGTATCAGGTATAACTGTGCTGTTCCACTCTTACAGAGGCCCTAAGTGGTAAAAGATTTAGCTTGCCGAAAGATGTACAAAATATTGGAAAGATTGTCTCTGTGAAATTATGTGTAATTCGTGTGTATATTTGTGTTAAAATAACGTTAGAGAATGACAGCTCTCCTCAGTCCCAGTCCAGCTGCACTCTGATCCTACAGGGTCGCCCTCTAGACATGAGACCAATTGGTTCACTGTTTGGGCACAGTACTTCACATTCATCTCAATTTAAAACATGATCATTGTGTTGAAATGCCCAGACTTCCCAGACACACCAACAAAGTAGGATGTTTTTTTTTAAACTCGACATCCCAGCTGTGTTTCCCTGAGTTAAAGCCCTCAGAGCCTAGGACCCATCCATGTATGAACATGCTTTCAAAGCCCTCTGGTTTGACAATGAACTGTTTTGGTGAGCAGCTGATCATACCATCGGTCAGGTCCTCAGACAGGATGAGGGCCAGGCTGTCAGTGTTGGGGTCCAGAATCACAGGATCTGAACAGAGAGAACAGAGACACACAATAAAGAAGTTGTGATAAATCAAAGCAAATCACATTTTTTTGGTCACATATACGTGGTTAGCAGATGTTAAGGAAAGGTGGGGCGCTAGCGCCCCATCTCGACAACATCCGTTGAATGTTGTCGAGCGAAATTCAAAACACAAAAATCGTAATATTAAACATTCATGAAAATACAAGTGTCATACATCATTAACTTCTTGTTAATCCAGCCGCTTTGTCAGATTTCAAAAAGGCTTTATGGCGAAAGCATACCATGTGATTATTTGAGGACAGCGCCCAGCATACAAAAGCACTAAAAACATTTTCCAAACCAGCAGAGGCGTCACAAAAGTCAGAAATAACGATAAAATAAATCACTTACCTTTGAAGATCTTCCTCTGTTTGTAATCCCAAGGGTCCCAGCTACACAAAAAATGGTTGTTTTGTTCGATAAAGTCCTTTATATCCCAAAAAAGTAAGTTTAGTTGGTGCGCTTGATTCAGTAATCCACCTGTTCCACTTGTTCAAAAGTTACCAATAAACTTCGTCCAAACAAGTCAAACAACATTTCTAATCAATCCTCAGATACCCTAATATGTAAATAAATGATACAATTTAAGACGGAGAATAGTGTGTTGAAAACCGGAGATAAATAACGAAGTGCGCGCCCTAATCCACGCGCGCAACAAGACATTTAAGTCATTTAGCAAACGCTCTTATCCAGAGCGACTTACAAATTGGTGCATAAGACTACTGTCAAAATGAGAGCCACTTTGAAAAACTACAAATTCTATCTCATTTTTCAAAAGACGAGTCTGAAACTCTTTCTAAAGACTGTTGACATCTAGTGGAAGCAATCTGGGAGGATTTCCTTTGAATTTCCCATAGACAAGCATTTCAATGGGTGGTCACCTCAAAAAAATTAAAATCTGGATGGATTTTCTTCGGGTTTTTGCCTGCCATCTCAGTTCTGTTATCTTCTTATGGCTGAGATCCCGTTAACGGGATCGACTTGACAACAGCCAGTGAAACTGCAGAGCGCCAAATTCAAACAACAGAAATCTCATCATTAAAATTCCTCAAACATACAAGTATTTTACACCTTTTTAAAGATAAACTTGCTGTAAATCCAGCCACCGTGTCCGATTTCAAAAAGGCTTTACGATGAAAGCACACCAAACGATTATGTTAGCTCAGTACCTAGTCACAGAAAAACACAGCCATTTTTCCAGTCAAAGAGAGGAGTCACAAAAAGCAGAAGTAAAGATAAAATTCATCACTAACCTTTGATAATCTTCATCAGATGACACTCATAGGACTTCATGTTACACAATACATGTATGTTTTGTTCGATAAAGTTCATATTTATATCCAGAAATCTTAGTTTACACTGGCGCGTTATGTTCAGTAATGTTTTGCCTCCAAAACTTCCGGGTGACTTTGCAGAGAGCCACATTAATTTACAGAAATACTCATAATAAACATTGATAAAAGATACAAGTATTACACATGGAACTTTCGATAAACTTCTCCTTAATTTAACTTCTCTAGGGTAGGGGGCAGCATTCGGAATTTTGGATGAAATGCATGCCCAAATTAAATGGCCTGTTTCTTGTTCTTGGGCCCAGAAGATATTATATGCATATTGGTAGATTTGGATAGAAAACACTCTAAAGTTTCCAAAACTGTTAAATTAGTGTCTGTGAGTTTAACAGAACTGATTTGGCAGGCGAAAACCTGAGAAAAATCCATTCAGGAAGTAGTTTTTTGGGGGGTTTGTAGTTTTCTATTCAATGCCATTACAGTATCCCTTGACTTAGGACTCAACTTGCAGTTTCTATGCCTTCCACTAGATGTCAACAGTCTTTAGAATGTGTTTCAGTCTTGTATTCCGAAAAATGAGGAAGTAAGAGCAGTCTGAATGAGTGGACCTTAAAGTTTCACAGAGCTTTTTCCTGCGCAAGACCGAGAGAGTGCGTTTCTTGTTTACATTTTATATTGACGAAGTTATTGTCCGGTTGAAATAGTATTGATTATTTAGGCTAAAAACAACCTGAGGTTTGAATATAAACATCGTTTGACATGTTTCTATGAACTTTACGGATACAATTAGGATTTTTTTGTCTTCCTGTCTTGACTGCGTTTCAGCCTGCTGGATTACTGAAGAAAACGCGTGAACAAAACTGAGGTTTTTGGGTATAAAGAGACTTTATCGAACAAGAGGAACATTTATTAAGTAAATGAATGTCTGCTGAGTGCAACCATATGAATATCATCAAAGGTAAGGGATTCATTTTATCTCTATTTCTAAATTGTGTAACTGTTCTGGCTGGCTACTGTTTGTAATTATTTGTCTTGTGGGCTATGTTCTCATAATCGTAATGTATGCTTTCGCCGTAAAGCATTTTTTAAATCTGACACCGTGGTTGGATTCACAAGAAGTTAATCTTTAAACCTATGTAAAATATGTTTTGTTTTCTGAAATCTTATAATGAGTATTTCTGTATTTGAATTTGGCGCCCAGCAGTTTCACTGGCTGTTGAAGTGGTGGGACGCTACCATCTCACGTGCCCAAGAGAGGTTAATGTAACCGCTGTGTCAGATTTCAAAAAAACTTTACGGAAAGAGCACAACATGCTATAATCTGAGTTCAGCGCTCAGAGCCCAAACAAGCCATACAGATATCCGCCATGTTGTGGAGTCAACAGAAGCCAGAAATAGTATTATAAATATTCACTTACCTTTGATGATCTTCATCAGAATGCACTCCCAGGAATCCCAGTTCCACAATAAATGTTTGTTTTGTTCGATAACGTCCATAATTTATGTCCAAATACCTCTTTTTTGTTCGTGCGTTTAGTACAGTAATCCAAATGAGCAGGCACTAACTAGGTCCAGACAAAGTCAAACAATTCCATTACAGTTCGTAGAAACATGTCAAACGATGTATAGAATCAATCTTTAGGATGTTTTTAACATAAATCTTCAATAATGTTTCAACCGGAGAATTCCTTTGTCTTCAGAAATGCGATGGAACGCAGGTCGCTCTCGCAGGAGCACGTGTGGTCAGCTCATGCCAGACACCTGACTCAAAGAGCTCTCCTTCCCTCATTCTTAACAGTAGAAGCATCAAACAAGGTTCTAAAGACTGATGACATCTAGCGGAAGCCTTAGGAAGTGCAATATGACCCCAAAGACACATTGGATATGCAAACCTACAAACCTCAGATTTCCCACTTCCTGGTTGGATTTTTTCTCAGGTTTTTGCCTGCCATATGAGTTCTGTTATACTCACAGACATCATTCAAACAGTTTTAGAAACTTCAGAGTGTTTTCTATCCAAACCTACCAATTATATGCATATCCTAGCTTCTGGGCCTGAGTAACAGGCAGTTTACTTTGGGCACGTCAGTCATCCAAACTTCCGAATACTGCCCCCTATCCCTAAGAAGTTTTAATATGAGTGTAGCGAAATACTTGTGATTCTGGTTCCGACAGTGCAGTATTATCTAACAAGTAATCTAACAATTCCCGAACAACTACCTAATACACACAAGTCTAAAAGCGGTGAATGAGAATATGTACATATAAATATATGGATGAGCGATGGTCGAGCGGCATAGGCAAGGTGCAATAGATGGTATAAAATACAGTATATACATTTTCTTTTTTTATTTAACCAGGTAGGCTAGTTGAGAACAAGTTCTCATTTGCAACTGCGACCTGGCCAAGATAAAGCATAGCAGTGTGAACAGACAACAACACAGAGTTACACATGGAGTAAACAATAAACAAGTCAATAACATGGTAGAAAAAAAGAGAATCTATATACAATGTGTGCAAAAGGCATGAGGAGGTAGGCAATAAATCGAATAATTACAATTTAGCAGATTAACACTGGAGTGATAAATCATCAGATGATCATGTGCAAGTAGAGATACTGGTGTGCAAAAGAGCAGAAAAGTAAATAAATAAAAGCAGTATGGGGGGTGAGGTAGGTAAATTGGGTGGGCTATATACCGATGGACTATGTACAGCTGCAGCGATCGGTTAGCTGCTCGGATAGCAGATGTTTAAAGTTGTTGAGGGAGATAAAAGTCTCCAACTTCAGAGATTTTTGCAATTCGTTCCAGTCGCAGGCAGCAGAGAACTGGAAGGAAAGGCGTCCAAATGAGGTTTTGGCTTTAGGGATGATCAGTGAGATACACCTGCTGGAGCGCGTGCTACGGGTGGGTGTAGCCATCGTGACCAGTGAACTGAGATAAGGCGGCACTTTACCTAGCATAGCCTTGTAGATGACCTGGAGCCAGTGGGTCTGACGACGAACATGTAGCGAGGGCCAGCCGACTAGGGCATACAGGTCGCAGTGGTGGGTCGTATAAGGTGCTTTAGTAACAAAACGGATGGCACTGTGATAAACTGCATCCAGTTGGCTGAGTAGAGTATTGGAAGCTATTTTGTAGATGACATCGCCGAAGTCGAGGATCGGTAGGATAGTCAGTTTTACTAGGGTAAGTTTGGCGGCGTGAGTGAAGGAGGCTTTGTTGCGAAATAGAAAGCCGACTCTAGATTTGATTTTGGATTGGAGATGTTTGATATGAGTCTGGAAGGAGAGTTTGCAGTCTAGCCAGACACCTAGGTACTTATAGATGTCCACATATTCTAGGTCGGAACCGTCCAGGGTGGTGATGCTAGTCGGGCGTGCGGGTGCAGGCAGCGAACGGTTGAAAAGCATGCATTTGGTTTTTACTAGCGTTTAAGAGCAGTTGGAGGCCACGGAAGGAGTGTTGTATGGCATTGAAGCTCGTTTGGAGGTTAGATAGCACAGTGTCCAAGGAAGGGCCAGAAGTATACAGAATGGTGTCGTCTGCGTAGAGGTGGATCAGGGAATCGCCCGCAGCAAGAGCAACATCATTGATATATACAGAGAAAAGAGTCGGCCCGAGAATTGAACCCTGTGGTACCCCCATAGAGACTGCCAGAGGACCGGAAAACATGCCCTCCGATTTGACACACTGAACTCTGTCTGCAAAGTAGTTGGTGAACCAGGCAAGGCAGTCATTAGAAAAACCGAGGCTACTGAGTCTGCCGATAAGAATATGGTGATTGACAGAGTCGAAAGCCTTGGCCAGGTCGATGAAGACGGCTGCACAGTAATGTCTTTTATCGATGGCGGTTATGATATCGTTTAGTACCTTGAGCGTGGCTGAGGTGCACCCGTGACCGGCTCGGAAACCGGATTGCACAGCGGAGAAGGTACGGTGGGATTCGAGATGGTCAGTGATCTGTTTGTTGACTTGGCTTTCGAAGACCTTAGATAGGCAGGGCAGGATGGATATAGGTCTGTAACAGTTTGGGTCCAGGGTGTCTCCCCCTTTGACGAGGGGGATGACCGCGGCAGCTTTCCAATCCTTGGGGATCTCAGATGATACGAAGGAGAGGTTGAACAGGCTGGTAATAGGGGGTGCGACAATGGCGGCGGACAGTTTCAGAAATAGGGGGTCCAGATTGTCAAGCCCAGCTGATTTGTATGGGTCCAGGTTTTCCAGCTCTTTCAGAACATCTGCTATCTGGATATGGGTAAAGGAGAAGCTGGGGAGGCTTGGGCGAGTAGCAGCGGGGGGGGCGGGGCTGTTGGCCCTGGTTGGAGTCGCCAGGAGGAAGGCATGGCCAGCCATTGAGAAATGCTTGTTGAAGTTTTCGATTATCACGGATTTATCGGTGGTGACCGTGTTACCTAGCCTCAGTGCAGTGGGCAGCTGGGAGGAGGTGCTCTTGTTCTCCATGGACTTTACAGTATCCCAGAACTTTTTGGAGTTAGAGCTACAGGATGCAAATTTCTGCTTGAAAAAGCTGGCCTTTGCTTTCCTGACTGACTGCGTGTATTGGTTCCTGACTTCCCTGAACAGTTGCATATCGCGGGGGCTCTTCGATGCTATTGCAGTTCGCCACAGGATGTTTTTGTGCTGGTCGAGGGCAGTCAGGTCTGGAGTGAACCAAGGGCTATATCTGTTCTTAGTTCTGCATTTTTTGAACGGAGCATGCTTGTCTAATATGGTGAGGAAGTAACTTTTAAAGAATGACCAGGCATCCTCAACTGACGGGATGAGGTCAATATCCTTCCAGGGTACCCGGGCCAGGTCGATTAGAAAGGCCTGCTCGCAGAAGTGTTTTAGGGAGCGTTTGACAGTGATGAGGGGTGGTCGTTTGACCGCGGACCCGTAGCGGATACAGGCAATGAGGCAGTGATCGCTGAGATCTTGATTGAAGACAGCAGAGGTGTATTTGGAGGGCAAGTTGGTCAGGATAATGTCTATTAGGGTGCCCATGTTTACGGATTTAGGGTTGTACCTGGTGGGTTCCTTGATGATTTGTGTGAGATTGAGGGCATCAAGCTTAGATTGTAGGACTGCCGGGGTGTTAAGCATATCCCAGTTTAGGTCACCTAGCAGAACAAACTCTGAAGCTAGATGGGGAGCGATCAATTCACAGATGGTGTCCAGGGCACAGCTGGGAGCTGAGGGGGGTCGGTAGCAGGCGGCAACAGTGAGAGACTTATTTCTGGAGAGATTAATTTTTAAAATTAGAAGTTCGAACTGTCTGGGCATAGACCTGGAAAGTATGACAGAACTTTGCAGGCTATCTCTGCAGTAGATTGCAACTCCTCCCCCTTTGGCAGTTCTATCTTGACGGAAAGTGTTATAGTTGGGTATGGAAATCTCAGAATTTTTGGTGGCCTTCCTAAGCCAGGATTCAGACACGGCAAGGACATCAGGGTTGGCAGAGTGTGCTAAAGCGGTGAGTAAGACAAATTTAGGGAGGAGGCTTCTGATGTTGACATGCATGAGGCCAAGGCTTTTTCGATCACAGAAGTCAACAAATGAGGGTGCCTGGGAACATGCAGGGCCTGGGTTTACCTCCACATCACCCGAGGAACAGAGGAGTAGTAGGATGAGGGTGCGGCTAAAGGCTATCAAAACTGGTCGCCTAGAGCGTTGGGGACAAGGAATAAAAGGAGCAGATTTATGGGCGTGGTAGAATAGATTCTGGGCATAATGTGCAGACAGGGGTATGGTGGGGCACGGGTACAGCGGAGGCAAGCCCAGGCACTGGGTGATGATAAGAGAGGTTGTATCTCTGGACATGCTGGTCTCAATGGGTGAGGTCACCGCATGTGTGGGAGGTGGGACAAAGGAGGTATCAGAGGTACGGAGAGTGGAACTACGGGGTCCATTGCAAACCAAAACAATGATAACTAGCCTGAACAACAGTATACAAGGCATATTGATATTTGAGAGAGACATACAGTAAGGCATAAAGTGATTGCAGGTCTTGATTGGGAGAGCTAGCTAAAACAACAGGTGAGATAACAGCAGCTAGTCAGCTAACACAGCAACAGCAGGTAAAAATGGTGACGACTAGGCAGAGAGGGTCGGATTAACTACACACAGAGCCTGAGTTAAAACACAGAGCCGACAGATAAAACACAAATAAACAGAATGGAGTACCGTGAATTAATGGACAGTCCGGCAGGCATCAGCTATGTAGCCAAGTGATCATAGTGTCCAGGGGGCAGCCGTAGATGGAGCAGGGAAGCCGCCACTAAGCTAGCACGCGGCGTTTAAAGTTAGTAGCCCGGGGGGTGGTCTGCTCAGACGGAGGGGGTCTGCTCAGACGGAGGCCGGTTGAGGGCACAGCGGATGGGGTATTCGTCTGCAGACCAGACGTGGTCGTGTCGACAGAGAATCCAAGCCGGATGGCGATGGCGAAAGAGAGGTTGTGATTGTAGAATTGTGTTTGCTAACTGGTGCTAGCTTCGTGGCAGTGGCGCTAGCTGCGCTAGCTGCAAGCTAGCTGTGAGGATCAGAAGTAGTGGCTCAGGGATTACGGCAGGAATCCGGCGTTGTTGTCGAGAGACAGTCCGATGCTGGTAAATTGGTGAGTAATATCCAGGCTAATAACAGGGCTGGTGTCTGTGCAGAAGGTAAAAGCTGCTAGCAGCGGCTAAAAATGGCTAAATAGCTTGTAGCTGATTAGCTGGTTAGCTACTGGGGGTTCTTGAATGTGTTCCAAAGTTAAAAAATGATAGCGATTCCGTATCACATTGGGTGAGGTAGGTTACCGGAAGGTATAATCGAATTAAAAATCGAAAAGAGATAGAAAAAATTAAAATAAAATATATACAAGAAATACGAAAAATACAAACGTACACGAGAGGACTAAACAAACACATCTACACTGCTACGCCATCTTGGAACCATGATATGATATGAGTAATGTAAGATAAATTAACATGATTAAAGTGGCATTATTTAAAGTGGCATTGTTTAAAGTGACCTGTGACCCATTTGTTAAAGTGGCCAGTGATTTGGTCTCCATGTAGGCAGCAGCCTCTCTGAGTTAGTGATGGCTGTTTAGCAGTCTGATGTCCTTGAGATAGAAGCTGTTCTTCAGTCTCTCGGTCCCAGCTTTGATGCACCTGTCCTGACCTTGCCTTCTGGAAGTAAAGCGGGGTGAACAGGCAGTGGCTCGGGTCGTTGTTGTCCTTGATGATCTTTTTTGGCCTTCCTGTGACATCCTGTGACATCTGGTGCTGTAGGTGTCATGGAGGGCAGGTAGTTTGCCCCCGGTGATACATTGTACAGACATCACCACCCTCTGGAGAGCCTTGTGGTTGAGGGCGGAGCAGTTGCCGTACCAGGCTATGATACAGACGGACAGGATGCTCTCGATTGTGGATCTGTAGTCAGGGTTTTGGGTGACAAGTCACATTTCTTCAGCCTCCTGAGATTGAAGAGGTGCTGTTGCGCCTTCTTCACCACACTGTCTGTGTGGGTGGACCATTTCAGTTTGTTGTTGATGTGTACACTGAGGAACTTTACACTGTCATTACTGCGCTCCCTTTGATGTGGATAGGGGGTGCTCCCTCTGCTGTTTCCTGAAGTCCATAATCATCTCCTTTGTTTTGTTGATGTTGAGGGACAGTACCCTTACCTCCTCCCTGGAGGCCGTCTCGTCATTGTTGGTAATCAAGCTCACTACTGTTGTATCGTCTGCAAACTTGATGATTGAGTTGAAGGCGTGCATGGCCACGCAGTCGTGGGTGAACAGGGAGTACAGGAGGGGGCTGAGCACACACCCTTGTGGGGACCCAATGTTGAGGGTCAGCGAAGTGGAGATGTTGTTTCATACCTTCACCACCTGGGGGTGGCCCGTCAGAAACTCCAGGACTCAATTGCACAGGGTGTGGTTGAGGCCCAGGTTCTCCAGCTTGATGAGGAGCTTGGAGTGTACTATGGTGTTGAATGCTGAGCTGTAGTGAACAGCATTCGTACGTAGATATTCCTCTTGTCCAGATGGGATAGGGCAGTGTGCAGTGTGATGGTGATTGCATCGTCTGTGGACCTGTTATGGCGGTACGCAAACTGAAGTGGGTCTAGGTTGTCAGGTAAGGTGGAGGTGATATGATCATTGACTGGTCTCTCAAAGCACTTCATGATGACAGAAGTGAGTGCTACGGGGCGGAAGTAATTTAGTTCAGTTATCTTTTCCTTCTTTGTTACAGGAACAATGGTAGCCATCTTGAGGCATGTGGGGACAACAGACTGGGATAGGGAGCGATTGAATATGTACGTAAACACACCAGCCAGCTGGTCTGTGCATGCTCTGAGGACGTGGCTAGGGATGCCGTCTGGGCCAGCAGCCTTGCGAGGGTTGACACGTTTAAAAGTTTTACTCACATCAGCCATGGAGAAGGAGGGGGGAACCAGCATGCTGTGTGTTTGTTCAGGGCTGGACTGGACTGCTAAGCTAAAGTACAGCATGGAAGTACCACGGAAAAACACTGTGGAAACAAACAAGTGTTCGACATTAGTTCTTGTTAGCGGGCCGCGACGGTGGCACTTTATTATCCTCAAAGCGGGGAAAGAAGGTGTTTAGGTTGTCTGGAAGCGTAACGTCGGTGTCCGTGATGTGGCAGTTTTCTTTTTGTAGTCCATGATTTCCTGTAGACCCTGCAACATACGTCTCGTGTCTGAGCCGTTGATTTGCGACTCCACTTTGTCTCTATACTGACATTTTGCCTGTTTGATTGCCTTGCGGAGGGAATAACTACACTGTTTATATTCAGCCATATTCCCAGACCTCTTTCCATGGTTAAATGCGGTGGTTTGTGATTTCTGTTTTGCGTGAATGCTGCCATCTATCCACGGTTTCTGGTTAGGGTAGGTTTTAATAGTCACAGTGGGTACAACATCTCCAATGCACTTCCTTATAAATTCACTCACAGAGTCAGCATATAGGTCAATGTTATTCTCTGAGGTTGACCAGAACATATCCCAGTCTGCGTGATCAAAGCAATTTTGAAGTGTGGATTCCGATTGGTCAGACCAGCATTGAATGGTTCCAGTCACTGGTACATCCTGTTTGAGTTTCTGTCTATTAGGCGGTAGGAGCAAGATGGCGTCGTAGTCGGATTCGCCGAGGGAGGGCTGGGGAGGGCTTTGTATGCATCGTGGAAGTTAGAGTAGCAGTGGCCGAGTGCTGATATAATTTAGGTATCCTTGTTCTCAAATTTGTTTAGTTAAAATCCCCAGCTACGATAAATGCAGCCTCAGGATATGTGGTTTCCAGTTTACATAGAGTCCATTGAAGTTCCTTGAGGGCCATCTTGGTGTCTGCTTGAGGGGGAATGTACACGGCTGTGACGATAACTTACGAGAATTCTCTTGGAAGGTAATATGGCCGGCATTTGATTGTGAGGAATTCTAGGTTGGGTAAGCAGAAGGACTTGATTTCCTGTATGTTGTTATGATTACACCATGAGTCGTTAATCATGAAGCATACAGGCTGGCAGTGTTGGGGTCCAATAAATGTTTCAGTTATTACACTGTGTGAATGTATCTAAATCATGTAACTTCCTGAAGATTTTCCTTATTTATTGTTTTATGATGATGATAAGTACATACATCTCACTGTGTTGAACAATGTACTGCATCTTCTCCCAGATTCTGAACTTCAGGTGTCCCAGGTGTTTGGCCAGGTGTTTGGCCAGGTGTTTGGCCAGGTGTTTGGCCATGTGTTTGGCCATGTCTACCAGTGCTCCTCAGACCAGCTGTGGATCCAGCAGTGTGCACTGGACTCTGGAAGAAGATTCAGGAGTCAGTGCTGCTGTGGGCTTATGGGTTGAGAAACACAGAGTCAAGTCAGTGCTGTTGTGGACTTTTGGGTTGAGAACCGCAGAGAAGAGAGAGACAGGATGTAGATCACTTACCTTTTCACCGTGGCCTGGTAGGTCTTCAGAGGAATGAAAATAATATATATTTTTAACAAAATTAATACAAAGATTATGACGCAATTTAATTGATCAATATACCTGTAACGTTATTTGTTATGTGTATTCTATAAAACAAATATTTACCTGTAAGAATGAGATGTCTTCAGCTCTCTGCTCTTCCTCTATGGTGTCTGAAAGAGATGACGTCACTCTGCTCACCTCCTAAACCTTCTTCTTCATCATTTACTCTTCTCTTCTTCTTCCTCCTTCAGTGCAGCTAGCCTGGCCTCGTATTCCTCCTTCAGTGCAGCTAGCCTGGCCCTATCTTCATGATGACAGGGTAGCCTAGTGGTTAGAGTGTTGGGCTAGTAACTGAAAGGTTGCAAGTTCGAATCCCTGAGCTGACAAGGTACAAATCTGTCGTTCTGCCCCTGAACAAGGCAGTTAACCCACTGTTCATAGGCTGTCATTGAAAATAAGAATTTGTTCTTAACTGACCTGCCTAGTTAACCTGTCTGGCTCCGGCGTTCCGCTAGCGGAACTCCTCCCAAATTCCACTGAAAAGGCAGAGCGCGAAATTAAAAATATATTTTTTAGAAATATTTAACTTTCACACATTAACAAGTCCAATACAGCAAATGAAAGATACACATCTTGTGAATCCAGTCAACATGTCCGATTTTTAAAATGTTTTACAGCGAAAACACCACATATATTTATGTTAGCTCACCACCAAATACAAAAAAGGACAGACATTTTTCACAGCACAGGTAGCATGCACAAAGCCAACCTAACTAACCAAGAACCAACCAAACTAACCAAGAAACAACTTCATCAGATGACAGTCTTATAACATGTTATACAATAAATCTATGTTTTGTTCGAAAAATGTGCATATTTGAGGTATAAATCAGTTTTACATTGCAGCTACCATCACAGCTACCGTCAGAAATAGAACCGAAGCAGCCAGAGTAATTACAGACACCAACGTCAAATACCTAAATACTCATCATAAAACATTTCTGAAAAATCGATGGTGTACAGCAAATTAAAGACAAACATCTTGTGAATCCAGTCAATATTTCCGATTTTTTAAGTGTTTTACAGCGAAAACACAATATAGCATTATATTAGCTTACTACAATAGCCTACCACACTACCGCATTCATTCATCAAGGCACGTTAGCGATAGCAATAGGCACGTTAGCGATAGGGAATAAACCAGCAAAAGATATTAATTTTCACTAACCTTCATAAACTTTCATCAGATGACAGTCCTATAACATCAGGTTATACATACACTTATGTTTTGTTCGAAAATTTGCATATTTAGAGCTGAAATCAGTGGTTATACATTGTGCTAACGTAGCATCTTTTTCCCAGAATGTGCGGATATTTTTATGACACTCCAACTATTCTGACCAAATAACTATTCATAAACGTTACTAGAAAATACATGTTGTATAGGAAATGATAGATACACTAGTTCTTAATGCAATCGCCGTGTTAGAATTCTAAAAATAACTTCATTACGACATCCAGCTTAGGTATAGCGAGAGAGTACCCAAAATCTGGGCGCAAACGACTAGTACAACATGTTCGACAGATATATGAAATAGCATCATAAAATGGGTCCTACTTTTGATGATCTTTCATCAGAATGTTGTACAAGGGGTCCTTTGTCGGGAACAATCGTTGTTTGGCCTAACGTCCCGAATAAATTTCAATAATCTAATAAAACTATATTGAAAAAACATACTTTACGATGATATTGTCACATGTATCAAATAAGATCAAAGCCGGAGATATTAGTCGTCCATAACGACAGCTTATCAGAAGGCAAATCCAGGTCCCTTCACGCGCTCTCCAGAAAACAGGAAACTGGTGACACGTCATGCCGAGAGCTATTATTCGACCCCAGATCAAGTTACACACTCCATTTCTTCTCTCACTGCCTGTCGACATCTAGTGGAAGACGTATGAAGTGCATCTATACTAATACATATCAAGGACATTAATAGGCAGGCCCTAGAACAGTGCATCGATTTCAGATTTTCCACTTCCTGTCAGGAAGTTTGCTGCAAAAGGAGTTCTGTTTTACTCACAGATATAATTCAAACGGTTTTAGAAACTAGAGAGTGTTTTCTATCCAATAGTAATAATAATATGCATATTGTACGAGCAAGAATTGAGTACGAGGCCGTTTAATTTGGGCACGATTTTCCCCCAAAGTGAAAACAGCGCCCTCTGTCCTCAACAGGTTTTAAATAAAGGTAAAATTTAAATTAAGTAGAAACTGGTGAAGCTTCTTAAATTCCACCTTAGTCTGCTTCTATGTGTGCTGGGCTTGCCTCTGGAGAAACAAGATTAACATATCTCTGGAAATGTAAATTGAACAAAAATAATAAATCAGACGTATACAATCTGTACAGTTCTGTTACGTCTCTCAACATCTTTACAGTTCTGTTACGTCTCTCAACATCTTTACAGTTCTGTTACGTCTCTCAGCATCTTTACAGTTCTGTAACATCTTTACAGTTCTGTTACGTCTCTCAACATCTTTACAGTTCTGTTACGTCTCTCAGCATCTTTACAGTTCTGTTACGTCTCTCAACATCTTTACAGTTCTGTTACGTCTCTCAACATCTTTACAGTTCTGTTATGTCTCTCAACATCTTTACAGTTCTGTTACGTCTCTCAACATCTTTACAGTTCTGTTACGTCTCTCAGCATCTTTACAGTTCTGTTACATCTCTCAACATCTTTACAGTTCTGTTACGCCTCTCAACATCTTTACAGTTCTGTTACGTCTCTCAACATCTTTACAGTTCTGTTACGTCTCTCAACATCTTTACAGTTCTGTTACGTCTCTCAACATCTTTACAGTTCTGTTACGTCTCTCAGCATCTTTACAGTTCTGTTACGTCTCTCAACATCTTTACAGTTCTGTTACGCCTCTCAACATCTTTACAGTTCTGTTACGTCTCTCAGCATCTTTACAGTTCTGTTACGTCTCTCAGCATCTTTACAGTTCTGTTACGTCTCTCAGCATCTTTACAGTTCTGTTACGTCTCTCAGCATCTTTACAGTTCTGTTACATCTCTCAACATCTTTACAGTTCTGTTATGCCTCTCAACATCTTTACAGTTCTGTTATGTCTCTCAGCATCTTTACAGTTCTGTTACGCCTCTCAACATCTTTACAGTTCTGTTATGTCTCTCAGCATCTTTACAGTTCTGTTACGCCTCTCAACATCTTTACAGTTCTGTTATGTCTCTCAGCATCTTTACAGTTCTGTTACGTCTCTCAACATCTTTACAGTTCTGTTATGTCTCTCAGCATCTTTACAGTTCTGTTACGCCTCTCAACATCTTTACAGTTCTGTTACGTCTCTCAACATCTTTACAGTTCTGTTATGTCTCTCAGCATCTTTACAGTTCTGTTACGTCTCTCAACATCTTTACAGTTCTGTTATGTCTCTCAGCATCTTTACAGTTCTGTTACGCCTCTCAACATCTTTACAGTTCTGTTACGTCTCTCAACATCTTTACAGTTCTGTTACGTCTCTCAGCATCTTTACAGTTCTGTTACGCCTCTCAACATCTTTACAGTTCTGTTACGTCTCTCAACATCTTTACAGTTCTGTAACATCTTTACAGTTCTGTTACGTCTCTCAACATCTTTACAGTTCTGTTACGTCTCTCAGCATCTTTACAGTTCTGTTACGCCTCTCAACATCTTTACAGTTCTGTTACGTCTCTCAACATCTTTACAGTTCTGTTACGTCTCTCAGCATCTTTACAGTTCTGTTACGTCGCTCAGCATCTTTACAGTTCTGTTACGTCTCTCAACATCTTTACAGTTCTGTTACGCCTCTCAACATCTTTACAGTTCTGTTACGTCTCTCAACATCTTTACAGTTCTGTTAAATCTCTCAGCATCTTACCTTGATATGCTGTCCTGTTTCATCACAGGTGAGTTTGACTGTTTTAAAGACTTCCGGTTTCTTCCGTAAGGACCTCAACATAGGCTTGAGTCTCTCCTGGAAATTAACAACATGTTGTACAATACCACATTGATTCCAGTTGTAATATTCAGTATATACTTACATTAGTGTCTTGCCACCATCGATTATCATTCTCAAGGTGAAAAACAAATGGTAATTTTAAAAGAATTCTGCATTGTGCACTGACTATTAACAATACAATGGTTTACTGTACCTTATGTTCCTGTACAGCTTCATCTATAAGGATACACTCATGATTTCTGTTTCCTTGAATCGCGACACATAACACAGAAAGTCTGTTTTTCCTCCAGACAGAAGAGCTTGAGTTTCACTCGATGCTGACTGCGGAGCACCTCAGACCCTGCTAAAGCTCTCTGACACCTCTCCTGTAAGAAGGCCTCACAAAAGGTCTTGAGAACCAGGTTATTTGGAGGCTCAGACCTTGAGGAGCTTCTCCTTCAAACTGGATGGCTTCTCTTTCCAGAATTCCTGCAGACAAGCATTACCTCCCTCTCTACAGAGTTTTACCTCCCTCTCTACAGATACCTCCCTCTCTACAGATACCTCCCTCTCTACAGATACCTCCCTCTCTACAGATACCTCCCTCTCTCTACAGAGTTTTACCTCCCTCTCTACAGATACCTCCCTCTCTACAGATACCTCCCTCTCTACAGATACCTCCCTCTCTCTACAGAGATTTACCCCCCTCTCTACAGATACCTCCCTCTCTACAGATACCTCCCTCTCTCTACAGAGTTTTACCCCCCTCTCTCTACAGAGTTTTCCTCCCTCTCTCTACAGAGTTTTCCTCCCTCTCTCTACAGAGTTTTACCCCCCTCTCTCTACAGAGTTTTACCCCCCTCTCTCTACAGAGTTTTCCTCCCTCTCTCTACAGAGTTTTCCTCCCTCTCTCTACAGAGTTTTACCCCCCTCTCTCTACAGAGTTTTACCCCCCTCTCTCTACAGAGTTTTCCTCCCTCTCTCTACAGAGTTTTACCCCCCTCTCTCTACAGAGTTTTACCCCCCTCTCTCTACAGAGTTTTACCCCCCTCTCTCTACAGAGTTTTACCCCCCTCTCTCTACAGAGTTTTACCCCCCTCTCTCTACAGCGATTTACCTCCCTCACTCTACAGAGTTTTCCTCCCTCACTCTACAGAGTTTTCCTCCCTCTCTCTACAGAGCTTGACCTCCCTCTCGCTACAAAGCCAAGGCTAGCTTTTTCAAGCATAAATTTGCTTCCTGCAACACAAACTCAAAAAAGTTCTGGGACACTGTAAAGTCCATGGAGAATAAGAGCACCTCCTCCCAGCTGCCCACTGCACTGAGGATAGGAAACTCAATCACCACTGATAAATCCACTATAATTGAGAATTTCAATAGGCATTTTTCTACGGCTGGCCATGTTTTACACTTGGCTACCCCTACCCCGGTCAACAGCACTGCACCCCCCACAGCAACTTGCCCAAGCCTTTCCCATTTCTCCTTCACCCAAATCCAGTCAGCAGATGTTCTGAAAGAGCTGCAAAATCTGGACCCCTACAAATCAGCCGGGCTAGACAATCTGGACCCTTTCTTTCTAAAATTATCTGCCAAAATTGTTGCAACCCCTATTACTAGCCTGTTCAACCTCTCTTTCGTGTCGTCTGAGATTCCCAAAGATTGGAAAGCAGCTGCGGTCATCCCCCTCTTCAAAGGGGGGGACACTCTTGACCCAAACTGCTACAGACCTATATCTATCCTACCCTGCCTGTCTAAGGTCTTCGAAAGCCAAGTCAACAAACAGATTACCGACCATTCCGAATCCCACCGTACCTTCTCCGCTATGCAATCTGGTTTCAGAGATGGTCACGGGTGCACCTCAGCCACGCTCAAGGTCCTAAACAATATCTTAACCGCCATCGATAAGAAACAATACTGTGCAGCCGTATTCATCGACCTGGCCAAGGCTTTCGACTCTGTCAATCACCACATCCTCATCCGCAGACTCAACAGCCTTGGTTTCTCAAATGATTGCCTCGCCTGGTTCACCAACTACTTCTCTGATAGAGTTCAGTGTGTCAAATCGGAGGGCCTGTTGTCCGGGCCTCTGGCAGTCTCTATGGGGGTGCCACAGGGTTCAAATCTTGGGCCGACTCTCTTCTCTGTATACATCAATGATGTCGCTCTTGCTGCTGGTGAGTCTCTGATCCACCTCTACGCAGACAACACCATTCTGTATACTTCTGGCCCTTCTTTGGACACTGTGTTAACAAACCTCTAGACGAGCTTCAATGCCATACAACTCTCCTTCCGTGGCCTCCAATTGCTCTTAAATACAAGTAAAACTAAATGCATGCTCTTCAACCGATCGCTGCCTGCACCTGCCCGCCCGTCCAGCATCACTACTCTGGACGGTTCTGACTTAGAATATGTGAACAACTTCAAATACCTAGGTGTCTGGTTAGACTGTAAACTCTCCTTCCAGACTCACATCAAACATCTCCAATCCAAAGTTAACCTCTAACGAGCCTCAACCCCGGATCCGGGATCACCCCCCACCCCCCCCCCACACTGATTAGCATCGCTAGCATAGCGTCACAATTAAATAGTAGCATCTAAATATCATTAAATCACAAGTCCAAGACACCTAATGAAAGATACAGATCTTGTGAATAAAGCCACCATTTCAGATTTTTAAAATGTTTTACAGGGAAGACACAATATGTAAATCTATTAGCTAAACACGTTAGCAAAAGACACCATTTTTCTTTGTCCACCATTTTTTCTCAACACCAGTAGCTATCACCAATTCGGCTAAACTAAGATATTGATAGCCACTAACCAAGAAAAAACCTCATCAGATGACAGTCTGATAACATATTTATGGTATAGGATAGGTTTTGTTAGAAAAATGTGCATATTTCAGGTATAAATCATAGTTTGCCATTGCAGCCACCATCACAAATCTCACCAAAGCGACTAGAATTACTACAGAGAGCAACTTGTATTACCAATTTACTCATCATAAAACATTTCTTAAAAATACACAGCACATAGCAATGGAAAGACACAGATCTTGTGAATTCAGACAACATTTCAGATTTTCTAAGTGTTTTACGGCGAAAACACAATAAATCGTTATATTAGCATACCACATATGCAAACGTTACCCGAGCACTGATTCTAGCCAAAGAGAGCGATATCGTATCATCGCCAAAATATATTAATTTTTTCACTAACCTTCTCAGAATTCTTCAGATGACACTCCTGTAACATCATATTACAACATACATATAGAGTTTGTTCGAAAATGTGCATATTTAGCCATAAAAAACCGTGGTTATACAATGAAAATAGTAGCAAAACAAGCCTGGAAATGTCGGTCGCCATCTTTGAGTGATCTAGTTTAATCAATAGCTAATCATATACTTGACTAAAAAATACAGGGTTGACAGGAATCGAAAGACAAATTAGTTCTTAATGCAATCGCTGATTTACATTTTTTTAATTATCCTTACTTTTCAATACAGGTTGCGCCAAGCGAAGCTATACAAAACAAAATGGCGGCGTAAGCGTTTAACATTTTTCGACAGAAACACGATTTATCATCATAAATTGTTCTTACTGTGAGCTGTTCTTCCATCAGAATCTTGGGCAAAGAATCCTTTCTTGGGTCTAATCTTCTTTTGGTCGAAAGATGTCCACTTGTCCGTCGAAATGCCCACTAACGTACGACCGGGACCCCGAAACGTGCCCAGCGCTTCAAAGTGCACAACAAAGCAATGCCTCAAAATCGCACTAAAAGGATATAAATTGCTATACAACGGTTCAAATTAACTACCTTATGATGCTGTTAACACCTATAACGGGTAAAAACATGACCGGAGAAATATTACTGGCTAAACTAACGCTTGGAAGGAGGCGAGTCCGATGTCCTTCGCGCGCAAGGCGCAGGCAGCAAAGGGAAGCTACTTCCGGTATTTGCTGTTTTATACAGCCCCTGATTGCGCAATCGACTCCATTCAAAGCGTCATCACGCACTGACATCCAGGGGAAGACGTAAGAAGTGTCTGTTTCTCCATAGCATTTACACGGACCTTTAAACTGACTCCAGATCAGTGGCCAAAATGTTTGAAATCTGACTCCCTATCATGAAAAGTGCTGTAGATTGAGTTCTGTTTCACTCAGAGACAAAATTCCAACGGCTATAGAAACTAGAGAGTGTTTTCTATCCAATAATAATAATAATATGCATATTGTACGAGCAAGAATTGAGTAGGAAGCCGTTTAATCTGTAGTGCAAATTATGCTAATGCGAAACAGCACCCCCTATATTCGCAAGAAGTTAAATCTAGAATTGGCTTCCTATTTCGCAACAAAGCATCCTTCACTCATGCTGCCAAACATACCCTCGTAAAACTGACCATCCTACCGATCCTCGACTTCGGCGATGTCATTTTCAAAATAGCCTCCAATACCCTACTCAATAGATTGGATGCAGTCTATCACAGTGCCATCCGTTTTGTCACCAAAGCCCCATATACTACCCACCACTGCGACCTGTACGCTCTCGTTGGCTGGCCCTCGCTTCATACTCGTCGCCAAACCCACTGGCTCCAGGTCATCTGCAAGACCCTGCTAGGTAAAGTCCCCCCTTATCTCAGCTCACTGGTCACCATAGAAGCACCCACCCGTAGCACGCGCTCCAGCAGGTATATCTCACTGGTCACCCCCAAAGCCAATTCCTCCTTTGGCCGCCTCTCCTTCCAGTTCTCTGCTGCCAATGACTGGAACGAACTACAAAAATCTCTGAAACTGTAAACACTTATCTCCCTCACTAGCTTCAAGCACCAGCTGTCAGAGCACTTCATAGATTACTGCACCTGTACATAGCCCATCTATAATTAGCCCAAACAACTACCTCCTCCCCTACTGTATTTATTTATTTATTTTGCTCCTTTGCACCCCAATATTTCTACTTTGCACATTCATCCACTGCAAATCTACCATTCCAGTGTTTTACTTGCTATATTGTATTTACTTCGCCACCATGGCCTATATATTTCCTTTACCTCCCTTATCTCACCTAATTTGCTCACATTGTATATAGACTTATTTTTCTACTGTATTATTGACTGTATGTTTGTTTTACTCCATATGTAACTCTGTGTTGTTGTATGTGTCGAACTGCTTTGCTTTATCTTGGCCAGGTCGCAGCCCTCTACAGAGCTTTACCTCCCTCTCTCTACAGAGCTTTACCTCCCTCTCTCTACATGGCTTTACCTCCCTCTCTCTACAGGGCTTTACCTCCCTCTCTTTACAGGGCTTTACCTCCCTCTCTCTACAGAGCTTTACCTCCCTCTCTCTACAGAGCTTTACCTCCCTCTCTCTACAGAGCTTTACCTCCCTCTCTCTACAGGGCTTTACCTCCCTCTCTCTACAGAGCTTTACCTCCCTCTCTCTACAGAGCTTTACCTCTCTCTACAGGGCTTTACCTCCCTCTCTCTACAGAGCGTTACCTCCCTATCTCTACAGAGCTTTACCTCCCTCTCTCTACAGAGCTTTACCTCTCTCTACAGGGCTTTACCTCCCTCTCTCTACAGAGCTTTACCTCTCTCTACAGAGCTTTACCTCCCTCTCTCTACAGAACTTTACCTCCCTCTCTCTACAGATACCTCCCTCTCTCTACAGAGCTTTACCTCTCTCTACAGGGCTTTACCTCCCTCTCTCTACAGAGCTTTACCTCTCTCTACAGAGCTTTACCTCCTTCTCTCTACAGAACTTTACCTCCCTCTCTCTACAGAGCTTTACCTCCCTCTCTCTACAGAGCTTTACCTCCCTCTCTCTACAGAGCTTTACCTCTCTCTACAGAGCTTTACCTCCCTCTCTCTACAGCACTTTACCTCCCTCTCTCTACAGATACCTCCCTCTCTTTACAGAGCTTTACCTCTCTCTACAGAGCTTTACCTCTCTCTACAGAGCTTTACCTCTCTCTACAGAGCTTTACCTCTCTCTACAGAGCTTTACCTCCCTCTCTCTACAGAGCTTTACCTCCCTCTCTCTACAGAGCTTTACCTCCCTCTCTCTACAGAGCTTTACCTCCTTCTCTCTACAGAGCTTTACCTCCCTCTCTCTACAGAGCTTTACCTCCCTCTCTCTACAGAGCTTTACCTCCCTCTCTCTACAGAGCTTTACCTCTCTCTACAGGGCTTTACCTCCCTCTCTCTACAGAGCTTTACCTCTCTCTACAGAGCTTTACCTCCCTCTCTCTACAGAACTTTACCTCCCTCTCTCTACAGATACCTCCCTCTCTCTACAGAGCTTTACCTCCCTCTCTCTACAGAGCTTTACCTCTCTCTACAGAGCTTTACCTCCTTCTCTCTACAGAACTTTACCTCCCTCTCTCTACAGATACCTCCCTCTCTTTACAGAGCTTTACCTCTCTCTACAGAGCTTTACCTCCCTCTCTCTACAGAGCTTTACCTCCCTCTCTCTACAGAGCTTTACCTCCCTCTCTCTACAGAGCTTTACCTCCCTCTCTCTACAGAGCTTTACCTCTCTCTACAGAGCTTTACCTCCCTCTCTCTACAGAACTTTACCTCCCTCTCTCTACAGATACCTCCCTCTCTTTACAGAGCTTTACCTCTCTCTACAGAGCTTTACCTCCCTCTCTCTACAGAGCTTTACCTCTCTCTCTCTACAGAGCTTTACCTCCCTCTCTCTACAGAGCTTTACCTCCCTCTCTCTACAGAGCTCTACCTCTCTCTACAGGGCTTTACCTCCCTCTCTCTACAGAGCTTTACCTCTCTGTACAGGGCTTTACCTCCCTCTCTCTACAGAGCTTTACCTCCCTCTACAGAGCTATTCTTTGCAATTCTTAGCTCTTCACTAGTATAGTATTGCTGCTGCACGTCTTCTCCATTATGACGAGAGAGAGAGAGCGTGTGTGTGCTTATCAAAAGACTTCCTCAGCCCCCTCATTCTCGACGGCCCCACAATAGTTTCATGTGTTGACTGTCGTTTCAAGGGTATTTGACCTCTAAATGCTTATCTCAGAGCACTTACTTACTATTCACCAGCTAGCGCTGCCTGGCTGCCTGCCTGCTTGGCTACCTGCCTGCTTGGCTTCACTTCTCTGCTTCTCTATCTGTCAAGAGCTGATGATGGAGAGGTTTTCTCAGACAGAAACAACTCCCTGACCCCCAATTCCATTAGTTGTGTGATGAATGAGTGTTGCAGATGTAAACACTTGACTGTCTAGTTTTAATACAAAGAATAAGAGTCACACTTTTGAGTATATATATATATATATGTGTATACTGTATCATGCATGTTGAATGTTACTTGTGTGGATTTTACAGGAATTTTAACTATGAGTGGAATTGCAGACAGTTCAGCCATGGAAATATTCTCAAAATGTCTAGAAAAACACTATACATTGTCACGTATACTCCCTCTCTGGCACTCTAGGTTATAAGGCTGCTAATTATTACGCACATCTGTCACCATCGTTACACGCACCAGCACCTCATCAGACTCACCTGGACAACATCACTTCCTGATTACCTATATCTGTCACTCCCTTGGGTTCCATCCCCAGGCGTTATTGACTTTGTTTCGGTTTCATGTCTGTGTGGTTTTCGTGTTTTATTTCTATTCCTTTTATTTATTAAAGGATTCACTCCTTGCACTTGCTTCCTGACTCCCAGTGAACACGTTACTCACATATACATATATACAGTTGAAATCGGATGTTTACATACACTTAGGTTGGAGCCATTAAAACTTGTTTTTCAACCACTCCACACATTTCTTGTGAACAAACTATAGTTTTGTCAAGTCGGTTAGGACATCTAATTTGTGCATGACACAAGTAATTTTTCAACAATTGTTTACAGACAGATTATTTCACTTGTATCTCAATTCCAGTTGGTCAGAAGTTTACATACACTAAGTTTACTGGGCCTTTAAACAGCTTGGAAAATCCCAGAAAATGATGTTACGGCTTTAGAAGCTTCTGATAGGCTAATTGACATAATTTGAGTCAATTGGAGGTGTACATGGGGATGTATTTCAAGGCCTACCTTCAAACTCAGTGCCTCTTTGCTTGACATCATGGGAAAATCTAAATAAATCAGCCAAGACCTCAGAAAAACAATTGTAAACCTCCACAAGTCTGGTTCATCCTTGGGAGCAATTTCCAAACGCCTGAAGGTACCACGTTCATCTGTACAAACAATAGTACGCAAGTATAAACACCATGGGACCATGCAGCCGTCATACCGCTCAGGAAGGAGACGCATTCTGTCTCCTAGAGAAGAACGTACTTTGGTGCGAAAAGTGCAAATCAATACCAGAACAACAACAAAGGACCTTGTGAAGATGCTGGAGGAAACAGGTACAAATGTATCTATATCCACAGTAAAACCAGCCCTATATCGACATAACATGAAAGGCCGCTCAGCAAGGATGAAGCCACTGCTCCAAAACCGCCATAAAAAAGCCAAACTACGGTTTGCAACTGCACATGGGGACAAAGATCGTACTTGGTCTGATTAAACAAAAATAGAACTGTTTGGCCATAATGGCCATCGTTATGTTTGGAGGAAAATGGGGGATGCTTGCAAGCCGAAGAACACCATCCCAACTGAGAAGCACGGGGGTGGCAGCATCATGTTGTGGGCGTGCTTTGCTGCAGGAGGGACTGGTGCACTTCACAAAATAGATGGCATCATGAGGTAGGAAACTTAGGTGGACATATTGTTGCAACATCTCAACACATCAGTCAGGAAGTTAAAGCTTGGACGCAATTGGGTCTTCCAAATAGACAATGACCCCAAGCATACTTCCAAAGTTGTGGAAAAATGACTTAAGGACAACAAAGTCAAGGTATTGGTGTGGCCATCACAAAGCCATGACCTCAATCCCATAGAAAATCTGTGAGCAGATCTGAAAAACGTGTGCGAGCAAGGAGGCCTACAAACTTGACTCAGTTACACCAGTTCTGTCAGGAGGAATGGGCCAAAATTCACCCAACTTATTGTGGGAAGCTTGTGGAAGGCTACCCGAAACGTTTGACCAAAGTTAAACAATTTAAAGGCATTGCTACCAAATACTAATTGAGTGTATGTAAACTTCTGACCCACTAGGAATGTGATGAAAGAAATACAAGCTGTAATAAATCTCTCTCTCTACTATTATTCTGACATTTCACATTCTTAAAATTAATAAATAAATCATTCTCTGTACTATTATTCTGACATTTCACATTCTTAAAATAAAGTGGTGATCCTAACTGACCTAAAACAGGGATTTTGTACTCGGATTAAATGTCAGGGATTGTGAAAAACTGAGTTTAAGGTGTATGTAAACCTTCGACTTCAACTGTGTATATATATACATACATTTATATTTATACACACACACATACATATACATAGTACATATATACACACATATATACACACACATAAATATATATATTACACACACATATATATATATATATATATGTGTGTGAGTATATATGTGTATGTGTATAAATATATGTATATTTGTATATATGTACGATATATATATACGTGTGTGTTTGTATATATATATATACACACACACATACATATGCAATTATATAGTACATATATACACATATATATATATATAAATATATATACACACACACACATATATACATACACACCCACACACATACATATATATACACACACACACATATATATATATATATAAAAATACATACATACATACACTACCGTTCAAAAGTTTGGGGTCACTTAGAAATGTCCTTGTTTTTGAAAAAAAAAACAATTCCTTTGGTCCATTAAAATAACATCTAATTGATCAGAAATACAGTGTAGACATTGTTAATGTTGTAAATGACTATTGTAGCTGGAAACGGCTGATTTGTAATGGAATATCTACATAGGCGTACAGAGGCTCATTATCAGCAACCATCACTCCTGTGTTCCAATGGCACGTTGTGTAAGCTAATCCAAGTTTGTCATTTAAAAGGCTAATTCCTTTTAAATCCATGAGGGGTGACGGGTTCACACTTCCACTTGCCCCAGCCAACCTCCTCCTCCCCTGACCTCAGCAACCTTTGTGCACAGGAAGCAACCTTTAAACTTTTTGGAAAAGAAACTAACAGCCCTCCCAACACCAGACACATCTCCACCTGCCCCCAGATGACTAGCATCCACCTGCAAGGTAAAGGACAAATCCACGCGAGGAGCAGCCAGCACCGGAGTTGAGGTAAGCAACCTCTTTGCATCTTCAAAAGCTTGTTGACAACGAGTAGACCAAACGTAAACAGCCTTAGCTTTCAGCAAATCTGTCAAGGGAGCGACCACAGTAGAGAAGTTCCTACAAAAATGACAGTAATAACCAATCGCTTCTGCTACTCTCTGTTCATCATATATGCATAGTCACTTTAACTTCTTGCGAATATAGGGGGTGCTGTTTCGACTTAGCATAAATTGGTCTCCAGATTAAACTGCCTAGTACTCAATTCTTGCTCGTACAATATGCATATTATTATTATTATTGGATAGAAAACACTCTCTAGTTTCTATAACCGTTGGAATTATGTCTCTGAGTGGAACAGAACTCATTCTACAGCACTTTTCCTGACAGGGAGTGAGATTTCAGAAATCTTGGCTTCTGGTCCCAGGTCAGTTTTAATGTCCCTGTGAATGCTATGGGGATACAAACACTGCCTACGCCTTCCTCTAGATGTCAGTAAGTGGTGACAATTTGAATGGAGTCGATTGCGCAATCAGGGCCTGTATAAAAGGCCAAAGACCGGAAGTACCTTTCTTTTGTTCCCTGCGCTTGACGCACGATGGACGTCGGACTGGCCTCTTTCCAAGCTTTGGTTTAGCCAGTAATATATCGCCGGTCATGTTTTTACTCGTTATAGGTGTTAAAAACATCATAAGGTAGTTAATTTAAACCGTTTTATAGCAATTTATATCCGTTTAGTTCGATTTTCTGGCATTTCTTTGTGACGCACTTCCAAGAGCTGGGCACTTTTCTAGTACATGCCGAACGTTAGTGGCCATTTCGACGGGACAAGAGGACATCTTTCGACCAAAAGACGATTAGACCGGAGAAAGGATACATTGCCCAAGATTCTGATGGAAGATCAGCTCATAGTAAGAACTATTTATGATGATAAATCGTTGTTCTGTAGAAAAATGTTAAACGCATATTCCGCCATTTTCTTTGGGGTAGCTTCGCTTTGGCGCACCCGGTATTGCACAGTAAGGATAATTAAAAAAATGTAATTCAGCGATTGCATTAAGAACTAATTTGTCTTTCAATAGCTGTCCACCCTGTATTTTTTAGTCAAGTTTATGAATATTTATTCATTAGACTAGATCACTGTCCAATATGGCGCCCGACATTTTCAGGCCAGTTTTGCTACTATTCTCATTGTATAACCACGGTTTTTTGTGGCTAAATATGCACATTTTCGAACAAACTCTATATGTATGTTGTAATATGATGTTACAGGAGTGTCATCGGAAGAATTCTGAGAAGGTTAGTGAAAAAATTAATACATTTTGGTGGTGATAATGCTATCGCTCTTTTTGCCTTGAATCAATGCTCGGGTAACGTTTGCACATGTGGTATGCTAATATAACGATTTATTGTGTTTTCGCTGTAAAACACTTAGAAAATCTGAAATATTGTCTGAATTCACAAGATCTGTGTCTTTCCATTGCTGTGAGCTGTGTATTTTTAAGAAATGTTTTATGATTAGTAATTAGGTAATACACGTTGCTCTCTGTATTTATTCTAGTCGAGTTGTGATGGTGGGTGCAATTGTAAACTATGATTTCTACCTGAAATATGCACATTTTTCTAACAAAACCTATCCTATACAATAAATATGTTATCAGACTGTCATCTGATGAGGTTTTTTCTTGGTTAGTGGCTATCAATATCTTTATTTGGCCGAATTGGTGATAGCTACTGGTGGAGAGAAAAAATGGTGGACAAAGAAAAATGGTGTCTTTTGCTAACGTGGTTAGCTAATAGATTTACATATTGTGTCTTCCCTGTAAAACATTTTACAAATCAGAAATGATTGCTGGATTCACAAGAAGTGGATCTTTCATCTGGTATCTTGGACTTGTGATTGAATGATATTTAGATGCTAGTATTTACTTGTGACGCTATGCTAGCTATGCTATTCAGCTTTTTTACTGGTGGGGGGGTGGGGGGTGCTCCCGGATCCGGGTTTCTGAGTCGGTAGAAGTTAACCATACCTATACGTACATACTACCTCAATAAGCCTGACTAACAGGTGTTTGTATTTAGCCTTGCTACTCTTATTTTCAAATGTCTTTTTACTGTTTTATTTCTTTCCTTACCTACACACACACACATACCTTTTTTTCACACTATTGGTTAGAGCCTGTAAGTAAGCATTTCACTGTAAGGTTATTGTATTCGGCACACGTGACAAATAAACTGTGATTTGATTTGAATCATTCCCAAGAAACGCATCAGTTCCTTTTTAGTAGTTGGCGGTGGAAAAGCATCAATAGCTACCACTTTAGCCCGAACAGGACGCACTTCACCCTGTCCAACCACCTTTCCAAGGTATGTAACGGTCGCCTGAGCAAACTCACATTTAGCCAGATTGATCGTGAGGCGACCCGCAGCTAGGTGGTCGAACAAGGCTTGAATACGGGACAGATGTTCCTCCCAAGTATCTGCATATATCACTACGTCGTCCAGATAAACACTTTTCAGTGGCCTTTTCACCTGGCCAGACCGGAGACTGTTCAAAAGTCGCTGAAAAGTGGCAGGTGCATTACGCAGGCCGAAACTCATAACCGAATACGAGTACAGACCAGAGGGTGTAATAAAGGCAGAGATTTCTCGTGCCCTACTCATCAGTGGCACCTGCCAATAGCCCTTTAACAGGTCAAATTTGCTCACAAACTTAGCAGCTCCGACTTGATCTACTCAGTCCTCCATCCGAGGAAGAGGAAATTAATCTGGCTTGGTGACACTGTTTACCTTACGGTAGTCCGTACACAATCTGTTTGTCCCATCCGGTTTACTGACCGGATGGGACAAACAGCATGTACCTGACCACAGCATCCAGACAACACCGTTTCTCTGAAGAAACTCTATAGAACCGCTGACGAATGGGGTCAGCATCCCCAACGTCAATATCATGTCCTATTAAGTTTGTATGTATAGGTGTGTCAGAAAACAAACCTGGAAATCTACGAATCCACGAATCTACGACCGACCATCTCATCCCGCCCATCAGCAGGTAGATGAGCAAGAAGGCCATTTAAAACATCCAGTGTCTCTGAATTTACCCAATCTACCCTGCAGTATGTAATTGTCGGGTTCAGGAACATCTTCCTCCCCATGCACGAACCTAGCATGACAATAACCCAGGGAAATAACGGTACTAGCCAAAATAACAGGTTTACCAGCCTCTGTAGACTCCCACTGGAGTACTTCGGCCTCAGAGGAATGTGCATAAAATGGTTTTAACAGATTTACATGACACAGTTGGTGTACATTTCTCCGTTCTAGATACGTTTGCTCAGTGGACCGGCGCACAACCGTATAGGGACCTTGAAACCTGGCTTGAAAAGGAGAACCAACAATTGGCAGCAGAGCAAGAACCTGGTCACCTGGACTAAAGTGACGAGACTCAGTTCGCCGATCAAATATGCTCTTCATCCTCTCCTGTTAAGATGATAGCTTCTCTTTAGTACCAAAACAAATACCAAAAAATATAATCTCGCTCTTCCCCTCTGTTAAGCACACCAGACCGGACCACAAGAGAAATGTCAATCACACTGGGCACCACAGGTGAGAAATTAGATATATGTGGAGCTTCCCCAAATCCTACAAAACCTCAACCCTGGTCTTCGTGCGGATTCGCGGTGGCAGATTCACGCTGGCAGATTCCCCCAAGCCACGGATGTGCCCACGAGACAACTGCTCATTCCACAGACACCACACAAAAATAACAAAAAAATAACCATGCCCAACATAATCGAAAGTGAAACACATCACTAAGCCTAACAGGGGAAAAGAAAGGCTATAGCTCTGGGTAACAAGTGTCACTACCCTACCCAAATCTCCCACTGAGGTACACAGCCGATTGTACTCACCTCAGACCGATGTCCCAACAGCGAGTAGAGCAAGAGTTTCCAGCCTGGGCAGGAGCCTGGAAACTAACCAATGTACTCTCTCCAACGGAGCACACAACCAACTATCCACCGCAGTGGCAAGTTTACCCGAACAAACAAAGGCAACCAACACTGGGCACCAAACATTACAACTCAAACAAGCTGTAATCCCAACGACACTAGTATTAGTCCTTCATAATGCAACAAAGTGCTATAAGTGGTATACGCCAAAATATCTAGGAACCAACCTTATGATCCCGGAGGAGCCCCCCACTTGTCATGGACCGGCTCAAAGTCCGTAACAAAGAGGGAGACAATGTGGCGATAAGGAATAACAAAAAAATATTTATGAACTGAAGTAATCTAAATACAATTAACAACGGAGTGTGTAGTCAGTGTAAGTGAATGGATAACGAGGCGTTTTGAAAGGTGCCAAACCAAACAAACAAAATAGCCACAAATATGCCACAAACAAAATCCAACAGTGTGTCTGCATGGACGGGACATTAAAAACTGTAACACAGACGGTCGTTGCAACATTATGTACAATGTGCATCTCAATGAATGGGGAAGAGGTTTATTTATCCCGGAGCTGGGAGGGTCGTCAGCGAAATGGGACACACCTGGGCTCAGGTGTGTCCCATTCCGCTGACGACCGTCCCAGCTCCGCTCACCGACATCCTATTAAGGAAAACAAGAGCAAAGCGAAAGAATTCGGCAGACAGAGTGTAACGACTGTCTTCGTCCTCCTCGTCTGAGGAGGAGTAGGAGATATCGGACCGGGATGCAGCGTGGTGAGTATTCATATTTATTAGAATACTTGAAACAAACAAAATAACGAATAAACGAACGAAATAAACGAAGACGCAACAGTCCCGAAATAGTGAACACTAAACACAGGAACACACGAACAGGAACAATCACCCACAACCCACAATACAAAATAGGCTACCTAAAAATGGCTCCCAATCAGAGACAACGACAAACACCTGCCTTTGATTGAGAACCATATCAGGCCAACACATAGAAATAGACAAACTAGACAAACAACATAGAATGCCCACTCAGATCACACCCTGACCAAACAAAACATAGAAACATACAAAGCAAATTATGGTCAGGGCGTGACACAGAGTGGGAGGGTCGCCACATCAATGAATAGCATTCTCACATAGGTGTTCCTTTTGCCCAGGTGGGAAAGGGAAGTGTGGAGTGCAAAAGAGACTGCATCATCTGTGGATCTGTTGGGGCGGTATGCAAATTGGACTGGGCCTAGGGTTTCTGGCTGCTTTGGTGCTACCGCATAGCTTACCTATGCGGTAAAAAAATTGTGAAAATATTCAGTTGAGTCTTTTGCTATTGTGGTTAGCTAATAGAAATACATATTGTGTTTTCGCTGTAAAACATTAAAAAAATCGGAAATGATGGCTGGATTCAAAAGATGTTTATCTTTCATTTGCTGTATTGGACTTGTGATTTCATGAAAATTATGTTATATGATATCCCTGTCGCGTTAGGCTAGGCTATGCTGGTCAGCTTTTTTGATGGGGGGGATCACGGATCCGGGAGAGAGAAGCGGTAGAGGTTTTAACTAACCTCCAAACGAGCTTCAATGCCATACAACACTCCTTCCGTGGCCTCCAACTGCTCTTAAATGCTAGTAAAACCAAATGCATGCTTTTCAACCGTTCACTGCCTGCACCCGCACGCCCGACTAACATCACTACTCTGGACGGTTCTGATTTAGAATTTGTGGACAACCTCAAATACCTAGGGGTCTGGCTAGACTGTAAACTCTCCTTCCAGACTCATATTAACCATCTTCAATCCAAAATGAAATCTAGAATCGGCTTCCTATTTCGCAACAAAGCCTCTTTCACAAACATACCCTCGTAAAATTGACTATCCTACCGATAGTCCTCAACTTCTGGGATGTGATTTACAAAATAGCCTCCAACACTCTACTCAGCAAACTGGATGCAGTCCATCACAATGCCATCCGTTTTGTCACCAAAGCACCTTATACCACCCACCCACTGCGACCTGTATGCTCTAGTCGGCTGGCCCTCGCTACATATTCGTCGCCAGACCCACTGGCTCCAGGTCATCTATAAGTCTATGCTAGGTAAAGCTCCACCTTATCTCAGCTCACTGGTCACGATAACAACACCCACCCGTAGCACGCGCTCCAGCAGGTATATCTCACTGGTTATCCCCAAAGCCAACACCGCCTTTGGGCGCCTTTCCTTCCAGTTCTCCGCTGCCAATGACTGGAACAAATTGCAAAAATCGCTGAAGCTGGAGAAGTATATTTCCCTCACTAAATTTAAACATCAGCTATCTGAGCAGCTAACCGATCGCTGCAGCTGTACATAGCCAATCTGTAAATAGCCCACCCAATCTACCTACCTCATCCCCATATCGTTTATTTACTTTTCTGCTCTTTTGCACACCAGTATTTCTACTTGCACATCATCATCTGCTCATCTATCACTCCAGTGTTAATTTGCTAAATTGTAATTGCTTCGTTACTAAGGCCTATTTATTGCCTTACCTCCTCAATCCATTTGCACACACTGTATATAGACTTTCATTTTTTTCTATTGTGTTATTGACTGTACACTTGTTTATTCCATGTGTAACTCTGTGTTGTTGTTTGTGTCGCACTGCTTTGCTTTATCTTGGCCAGGTCGCAGTTGTAAATGAGAATTTGTTCTCAACTAGCTTACCTGGTTAAATAAAGGTGGAAAGAAATAAATAAATACATAACATTCGCCCCAGTATGAGGTCCTGAGCGCTTTAGAGCAGGTTTTCATCACGGATCTCTCTGTACTTTGCTCCGTTCATCTTTGCCTCGATCCTGACTAGTCTCCCAGTCCCTGCCGCTGAAAAACATCCCCACAGCATGATGCTGCCACCACCATGCTTCACCGTAGGGATGGTATTGGCCAGGTGATGAGCAGTGCCTGGTTTCCTCCAGTCGTGACGCTTGGCATTCAGGCCAAAGAGTTCAATCTTGTTTTCATCAGACCAGAGAGTCTTGTTTCCCATGGTTTGAGAGTCCTTTAGGTGCCTTTTGGCAAACTCCAAGCGGGCTGTCATGTGCCTTTTACTGAGGAGTGGCTTCCGTCTGGCCATTCTAGCATAAGGGCCTGATTGGAAGGTTTCCCATCTCCAAAGAGGAGCTCTGTCAGAGTGACAATCAGGTTCTTGGTCACCTGCCTGACCAAGGCCCTTCCCCCCGTTTGCTCAGTTTGGATGGGCGGCCAGCTCTAGGAAGAGTCTTGGTGGTTCCAAACTTCTTCTATTTAAGAATGATGGAGGACACTGTGTTCTGAGGAACATTCAATGCTGCAGACATTTCTTGGTACCCTTCCACAGATCTGTGCCTCGACACAATCCTATCTCGGAGCTCTACGGACAATTCCTTCGACCTAATGACTTGGTTTTTGCTCTGACATGCACTGTCAACTGTGGGACATTATATAGACAGGTTTGTGCCTTTCCAAATCATGTCCAATCAATTGAATTTACCACAGGTGGACTCCAATCATGTTGTAGAATCATCTCAAGGATGATCAATGGAAACACCTGAGCACAATTTCAAGTTTCATAGCAAAGGGTCTGAATACTTATGTAAATAAGGTATTTCATGTTTTTATTTTTAATAAATGTGAAAACATTTCTAAAAACCTGTTTTCACTTTTTCATTATCTGGTATTGTGACGTCATTATCGTGTATTGTGATGTCATTATTGGGTATTGTGATGTCATTATCAGGTATTGTGATGTAGATTGATGAGTAAACAAACGTATTTAATCCATTTTAGAATAAGGCTGTAACGTAACAAAATATGGAAAAAGTGAAGGGGTCAGAAGACTTTCCGAATGCACTGTACCTGATTACCTAGAAATAACAGTACAATACTCCACGGGGTCTGTCTCAGAAACTACAGGCTTTCCTAGGTTCTTATAATCTGATGTTATGTGAAACCTGTAACCCACGGTAACACTGTTCTAGAAGGTCCCTGATTCAGTCAACACTCTACATCAGGATGAGCTCAGAGAATCTCGTGATTTAAACTTTACTGATTCAGCATCCCACATTACATAGTGCACTACTTTACCCTAAGATACATCCCACATGTCACCCTATTCCCTATATAGTGCACTACTTTTGAACAAGGCCCATAGGGTTCTAGTAAAAGTAGTGCACCATGGAGGTAATAGGGTGACAGAGGTTTCTTCTGCATGGTAAAGTTGGAGAGAAGATCAATACAAGTCTTGTTTTTATGTATGTTCATGAATAAAAAAATGACTGACAGCAGATACAGCTCAGCACACATTGATCTGTGGGATTACTATTAGATCTGTAGGATTACTGTATATCTGTCGGATTACATGGATATGTAGGATTACTATGGATCTGTAGGATTACTATAGATCTGTAGGATTACTATGGATCTGTATGATTACGATATATCTGTCGGATTACTTTAGATCTGTAGGATTACGATAGATCTGTCGGATTACTTTCAGATTTGTAGGATTACTATCAGATCTGTAGGATTACTATGGATCGGTAGGATTACTATATATCTGTAGGATTACTATGGATCAGTAGGATTACTATAGATCTGTCGGATTACTATGGATTAGTAGGATTACTATAGATCTGTTGGATTAATATAGATCAGTAGGATTACTATGTATCTGTAGGATTACGATAGATCTGTCGGATTACTATAGATCTGTAGGATTACTATGGATCAGTAGAATCACTATAGATCTGTCGGATTACGATAGATCTGTCGGATTACTATGTATCTGTATGATTACTATAGATATGTAGGATTACGATAGATCTGTCGGATTACTATAGATCTGTAGGATTACTTTCAGATCTGTAGGATTACTATCAGATCTGTAGGATTACTATGGATTGGTAGGATTACTATATATCTGTAGGATTACAATGGATCTGTAGGATTACTATAGATCTGTAGGATTACTATAGATCTGTAGGATAACTATAGATCTGTAGGATTACTATGGATCTGTATGATTACTATATATCTGTAGGATTACAATGGATCTGTAGGATTACTATAGATCTGTAGGATTACTATAGATCTGTAGGATAACTATAGATCTGTAGGATTACTATGGATCTGTATGATTACTATAGATCTGTAGGATTAATATGGATCTGTTGGATAACTATAGATCTGTAGGATTACTATGGATCTGTAGGATTACTATAGATCTGTAGGATTACTATAGATATCTAGTATTACTATAGATATCTAGTATTACTATAGATATCTAGGATTACTATAGATCTGTAGGAATACTATAGATATCTAGGATTACTATAAATATCTAGTATTACTATAGATATCTAGGATTACTATAGATCTGTAGGATTACTATAAATATCTAGTATTACTATAGATATCTAGGATTACTACAGATCTGTGGGAATACTATAGATATCTAGTATTACTATAGATATCTAGGATTACTATAGATATCTAGTATTACTATAGATCTGTAGGAATACTATAGATATCTAGGATTACTATAGATATCTAGTATTACTATAGATATCTAGGATTACTATAGGTATGTAGGATTACTATAGATCTGTAGGATTACTATAGATATCTAGTATTACTATAGATATCTAGGATTACTATAGATATCTAGGATTACTATAGATCTGTAGGAATACTATAGATATCTAGGATTACTATAGATATCTAGTATTACTATAGATATCTAGGATTACTATAGATCTGTAGGATTACAATAAATATCTAGTATTACTATAGATATCTAGGATTACTATAGATCTGTGGGAATACTATATATATCTAGTATTACTATAGATATCTAGGATTACTATAGATCTGTGGGATTACTATAGATCTGTAGGATTACTATAAATATCTAGTATTACTATAGATATCTAAGATTACTATAAATATCTAGTATTACTATAGATATCTAGGATTACTATAGATCTGTAGGATTACTATAAATATCTAGTATTACTATAGATATCTAAGATTACTATAAATATCTAGTATTACTATAGATATCTAGGATTACTATAGATCTGTAGGATTACTATAAATATCTAGTATTACTATAGATATCTAGGATTACTATAGATCTGTGGGATTACTATAGATATCTAGGATTACTATAGATCTGTAGGATTACTATAGATATCTAGGATTACTATAGATATCTAGTATTACTATAGATATCTAGGATTACTATAGATCTGTGGGATTACTATAGATATCTAGGATTACTATAGATCTGTAGGATTACTATAAATATCTAGTATTACTATAGATATCTAGGATTACTATAGATCTGTGGGATTACTATAGATATCTAGGATTACTATAGATCTGTAGGATTACTATAGATATCTAGGATTACTATAGATATCTAGTATTACTATAGATATCTAGGATTACTATAGATCTGTGGGATTACTATAGATATCTAGGATTACTATAGATCTGTGGGATTACTATAGATATCTAGGATTACTATAGATCTGTAGGATTACTATAGATATCTAGGATTACTATAGATATCTAGTATTACTATAGATATCTAGGATTACTATAGATCTGTGGGATTACTATAGATATCTAGGATTACTATAGATCTGTGGGATTACTATAGATATCTAGGATTACTATAGATCTGTAGGATTACTATAAATATCTAGTATTACTATAGATATCTAGGATTACTATAGATCTGTGGGATTACTATAGATATCTAGGATTACTATAGATCTGTGGGATTACTATAGATATCTAGGATTACTATAGATCTGTAGGATTACTATAGATATCTAGGATTACTATAGATCTGTGGGATTACTATAGATATCTAGGATTACTATAGATCTGTGGGATTACTATAGATATCTAGGATTACTATAGATCTGTAGGATTACTATTACATGGCGTTGTGTGTAAGCACACAAACATCAAGCTGCCTCCCGCTTTCCCAGACAAGGTTAACTTTATATTATCAACGACATGGACATACTGTAGTGTAACATAACAACCCTAAAACACCGCTCATACTTGTCGTGTTGCTATGGAAATTATTTTTACTGGGTTTTTTCACCCCCTCTATCGATCGAAATATTGCAAGATGTTGTTAAGGTTATTGTCATTGAGAAAGCTTCAGTCTTCCACCTCAGTCTCGTCTGATTGAATCTCTAATGTGAATCTTTAAGGATAACCTTTGCCTCAGAGCAAGGCCACCTGAAAGCAGTTTTAGGGGTTAAGTGCCATGCTCAATGGCACCACGGCAGTAGATGGCACCTGAAAGACATCGGAACCCATCAGTCCTTGAACCTGCTACCTTTTGGTTACTGGCCCTCTTCTCTAGCCTCCAGGTTGCACCACCTACCTGATTGGCTACACAGGCCTCTGAAAATTCATAATTTACATGCACACGTTTACACATACAGCAGCCTGGCTTCTACATAACATCTGATTTACAGTGCTACATAATGGAACATTCATTTCACTCAACAGTCCTCTCTCATACACCTGGGAAATGAGCTGAACAACATGGGGGGAAAAGAGGAGGGGAAGACGGGATGGATGGACAACACAGAGGGGAAGAGAGGATGGATGGAGGGAGAGAGGAAAGAAGAGGGGAGGGGTGGAGGGAAAGAGGAGAGGAAAGGAGACCAGGTGGAGGAGAGAGGAGAGGGAAATCTATAGCCGTTGTGGGTAATACTGTCTTAATGGGTAACGCTGTCTTAATGGGTAATGCTGTCTTAATGGGTAATGGTGTCTTAATGGGTAACGCTGTCTTAATGGGAAATGCGGTCTTAATGGGTAATATTGTCTTAATTGGTAATGCTGTCTTAATGGCTAATGCTGTCTTAATGGGAATTGCTGTCTTAATGGGTAATGCTGTCCTAATGGTTAATGATGTCTTAATGGGTAACGCTGCCTTAATGGGTAATGCTGTCTTAATGGGTAATGCTGTCTTAATGGGCAATACTATCTTAATGGGTAACGCTGCCTTAATGGGTAATGCTGTCTTAATGGGCAATGCTGTCCTAATGGGTAATGATGTCTTAATGGGTAATGCTGCCTTAATGGGTAATGCTGTCTTAATGGGTAATGCTGTCTTAATGGGCAATACTATCTTAATGGGTAACGCTGCCTTAATGGGTAATGCTGTCTTAATGGGTAATGCTGTCTTAATGGGCGATACTGTCTTAATGGGTAATGCTGTCTTAATGGCTAATGCTGTCTTAATGGGTAATGCTGTCTTAATGGGCGATACTGTCTTAATGGGTAATGCTGTCTTAATGGCTAACGCTGCCTTAATGGGTAATGCTGTCTTAATGGGTAATGCTGTCTTAATGGGCGATACTTTCTTAATGGGTAATGCTGTCTTAATTCACACACAGAGGTTTAGGAGACAAATCCATACACTTTAGATATATGCTGCATCCTAAACGCCACCTTATTCCCTTTGTAGTGCACTTCCTCTGACCAGGGTCCGTAGTGCACTTCCTCTGACCAGGGTCCGTAGTGCACTTCCTCTGACCAGGGTCCGTAGTGCACTTCCTCTGACCAGGGTCCGTAGTGCACTTCCTCTGACCAGGGTCCGTAGTGCACTTCCTCTGACCAGGGTCCGTAGTGCACTTCCTCTGACCAGGGTCCGTAGTGCACTTCCTCTGACCAGGGTCCGTAGTGCACTTCCTCTGACCAGGGTCCGTAGTGCACTTCCTCTGACCAGGGTCCGTAGTGCACTTCCTCTGACCAGGGTCCGTAGTGCAATATATAGAGAATAGGGTGCCATTTGGGATGTTTACCACATAGGGAGACATAAAAAGTGAACAACAGGTATAACTCCTCCAGCTATGGGGATGTCTATCTACTGAGGAACAAGTGAACACCATGTATATCTCCTCCAGCTATGGGGATGTCTATCTACTGAGGAACAAGTGAACACCAGGTATATCTCCTCCAGCTATGGGGATGTCTATCTACTGAGGAACAAGTGAACACCATGTATATCTCCTCCAGCTATGGGGATGTCTATCTACTGAGGAACAAGTGAACACCATGTATATCTCCTCCAGCTATGGGGATGTCTATCTACTGAGGAACAAGTGAACACCATGTATATCTCCTCCAGCTATGGGGATGTCTATCTACTGAGGAACAAGTGAACACCATGTATATCTCCTCCAGCTATGGGGATGTCTATCTACTGAGGAACAAGTGAACATCATGTATAACTCCTCCAGCTATGGGGATGTCTATCTACTGAGGAATAAGTGAACACCATGTATATCTCCTCCAGCTATGGGGATGTCTATCTACTGAGGAACAAGTGAACATCATGTATATCTCCTCCAGCTATGGGGATGTCTATCTACTGAGGAACAAGTGAACATCATGTATAACTCCTCCAGCTATGGGGATGTCTATCTACTGAGGAATAAGTGAACACCATGTATATCTCCTCCAGCTATGGGGATGTCTATCTACTGAGGAACAAGTGAACATCATGTATATCTCCTCCAGCTATGGGGATGTCTATCTACTGAGGAACAAGTGAACATCATGTATAACTCCTCCAGCTATGGGGATGTCTATCTACTGAGGAATAAGTGAACACCATGTATATCTCCTCCAGCTATGGGGATGTCTATCTACTGAGAAACAAGTGAACACCATGTATATCTCCTCCAGCTATGGGGATGTCTATCTACTGAGAAACAAGTGAACACCATGTATATCTCCTCCAGCTATGGGGATGTCTATCTACTGAGGAATAAGTGAACACCATGTATATCTCCTCCAGCTATGGGGATGTCTATCTACTGAGAAACAAGTGAACACCATGTATATCTCCTCCAGCTATGGGGATGTCTATCTACTGAGGAATAAGTGAACACCATGTATATCTCCTCCAGCAGTCATCATCAAGCTCTGAGAATTTGAATCAGCTGCGTAGTGTTAAGGCAAAAACCAAATAGTGTTATTATGTTATTATGTTATTAATGGTATTATGTTATTATGTTATTAATGTTAATAATGTTATTATGTTATTAATGTTATTAATTAATTAACACCCAGTCGAGTCACGAGGACCGAGTTTGGGAAACGCTGAAATGGACTCACCAGGCGAATCCAGTTGAAAGCTATTGATCCCTTATTGACGTCACTTGTTAAATCCACTTCAATCAGTGTAGATGAAGGGGAAGAAACAGCTTAGAGAAGGATTTTTAAGCCTTGAGACAATTGAGACATGGTTTGTGTATGTGTACCATTCAGAGGGTGAATGGGCGAGACAAAATATTTACTGTAAGTGTCTTTGAACGGAGTATGGTAGTAGGTGCCAGTCGCACCGGTTTGTGTCAAGAACTGCAATGATGCTGTGTTTTTCATGCTCCACAGTTTCCCGTGTCTATCAGTGGAGGCTCCTGAGGAGAGGACGACTCATAATAACGTCTGGAACCGAGCTAACGGAATGACATAGTTGTTACCATTCCACTAATTCCACTCCAGACATTACCACAAGCCCATCCTCCTCAATTAAGGTGCCACCAACCTCCTGTGACGTGTATCAAGAATGGTCCACCACCCAAAGGACATCCAGCCAACTTGACACAAACGTGGGAAGCATTGGGCCAGCATCCTGGGCCAGCATCCTGTGGAACGCTTCCGACACCTTATAGGGTCCATCCCCCGACTACTTGCAGCTGTTCTGAGGGCAAGATGGGGTTCAACTCAATATTAGGAAGGTGTTCTTAATGTTTTGTTCAATCAGCGTATATGCAGCTATAGCTAGTTAAATATGAATCAGAGAGGACTCTAACAGCTTTAGCTAGTTAAATATGAATCAGAGGGCTCTAACAGCTTTAGCTAGTTGAATATGAATCAGAGGGCTCTAACAGCTTTAGCTAGTTGAATATGAATCAGAGGGCTCTAACAGCTTTAGCTAGTTGAATATGAATCAGAGAGGGCTCTAACAGCTTTAGCTAGTTGAATATGAATCAGAGAGGGCTCTAATAGCTTTAGCTAGTTGAATATGAATCAGAGAGGGCTCTAACAGCTTTAGCTAGTTGAATATGAATCAGAGAGGGCTCTAATAGCTTTAGCTAGTTGAATATGAATCAGAGGGCTCTAACAGCTTAGCTAGTTGAATATGAATCAGAGAGGGGTCTAACAGCTAGCTTTAGCTAGTTGAATATGAATCAGAGAGGGCTCTAACAGCTTTAGCTAGTTGAATATGAATCAGAGAGGGCTCTAATAGCTTTAGCTAGTTGAATATGAATCAGAGAGGGCTCTAACAGCTTTAGCTAGTTGAATATGAATCAGAGAGGGCTCTAATAGCTTTAGCTAGTTGAATATGAATCAGAGGGCTCTAATAGCTTAGCTAGTTGAATATGAATCAGAGAGGGGTCTAACAGCTAGCTTTAGCTAGTTGAATATGAATCAGAGAGGGCTCTAACAGCTTTAGCTAGTTGAATATGAATCAGAGAGGGCTCTAACAGCTTTAGCTAGTTGAATATGAATCAGAGGGCTCTAACAGCTTTAGCTAGTTGAATATGAATCAGAGAGGGCTCTAACAGCTTTAGCTAGTTGAATATGAATCAGAGAGGGCTCTAACAGCTTTAGCTAGTTGAATATGAATCAGAGGGCTCTAACAGCTTAGCTAGTTGAATATGAATCAGAGGGCTCTAACAGCTTAGCTAGTTGAATATGAATCAGAGAGGGCTCTAACAGCTTTAGCTAGTTGAATGTGAATCAGAGAGGGCTCTAACAGCTTTAGCTAGTTGAATATGAATCAGAGAGGGCTCTAACAGCTTTAGCTAGTTGAATATGAATCAGAGGGCTCTAACAGCTTTAGCTAGTTGAATATGAATCAGAGAGGGCTCTAACAGCTTTAGCTAGTTGAATATGAATCAGAGAGGGCTCTAACAGCTTTAGCTAGTTGAATATGAATCAAAGAGGGCTCTAACAGCTTTAGCTAGTTGAATATGAATCAGAGAGGGCTCTAACAGCTTTAGCTAGTTGAATATGAATCAGAGGGCTCTAACAGCTTTAGCTAGTTGAATATGAATCAGAGAGGGCTCTAACAGCTTTAGCTAGTTGAATATGAATCAGAGAGGGCTCTAACAGCTTTAGCTAGTTAAATATGAATCAGAGGGCTCTAACAGCTTTAGCTAGTTGAATATGAATCAGAGAGGGCTCTAACGGCTTTAGCTAGTTGAATATGAATCAGAGAGGGCTCTAACAGCTTTAGCTAGTTGAATATGAATCAGAGAGGGCTCTAACAGCTTTAGCTAGTTGAATATGAATCAGAGAGGGCTCTAACAGCTTTAGCTAGTTGAATATGAATCAGAGAGGGCTCTAACAGCTTTAGCTAGTTGAATATGAATCAGAGGGCTCTAACAGCTTAGCTAGTTGAATATGAATCAGAGGGCTCTAACAGCTTAGCTAGTTGAATATGAATCAGAGAGGGCTCTAACAGCTTTAGCTAGTTGAATGTGAATCAGAGAGGGCTCTAACAGCTTTAGCTAGTTGAATATGAATCAGAGAGGGCTCTAACAGCTTTAGCTAGTTGAATATGAATCAGAGGGCTCTAACAGCTTTAGCTAGTTGAATATGAATCAGAGAGGGCTCTAACAGCTTTAGCTAGTTGAATATGAATCAGAGAGGGCTCTAACAGCTTTAGCTAGTTGAATATGAATCAAAGAGGGCTCTAACAGCTTTAGCTAGTTGAATATGAATCAGAGAGGGCTCTAACAGCTTTAGCTAGTTGAATATGAATCAGAGGGCTCTAACAGCTTTAGCTAGTTGAATATGAATCAGAGAGGGCTCTAACAGCTTTAGCTAGTTGAATATGAATCAGAGAGGGCTCTAACAGCTTTAGCTAGTTAAATATGAATCAGAGGGCTCTAACAGCTTTAGCTAGTTGAATATGAATCAGAGAGGGCTCTAACGGCTTTAGCTAGTTGAATATGAATCAGAGAGGGCTCTAACAGCTTTAGCTAGTTGAATATGAATCAGAGAGGGCTCTAACAGCTTTAGCTAGTTGAATATGAATCAGAGGGCTTTAACAGCTTTAGCTAGTTGAATATGAATCAGAGAGGGCTCTAATAGCTTTAGCTAGTTGAATATGAATCAGAGAGGGCTCTAACAGCTTTAGCTAGTTGAATATGAATCAGAGAGGGCTCTAACAGCTTTAGCTAGTTGAATATGAATCAGAGAGGGCTCTAACAGCTTTAGCTAGTTGAATATGAATCAGAGAGGGCTCTTACAGCTTTAGCTAGTTGAATATGAATCAGAGGGCTCTAACAGCTTTAGCTAGTTAAATATGAATCAGAGGGGGCTCTAACAGCTTTAGCTAGTTGAATATGAATCAGAGAGGGCTCTAACAGCTTTAGCTAGTTGAATATGAATCAGAGAGGGCTCTAACAGCTTTAGCTAGTTGAATATGAATCAGAGAGGGCTCTAACAGCTTTAGCTAGTTGAATATGAATCAGAGAGGGCTCTAACAGCTTTAGCTAGTTGAATATGAATCAGAGAGGGCTCTAATAGCTTTAGCTAGTTGAATATGAATCAGAGGGGGCTCTAACAGCTTTAGCTAGTTAAATATGAATCAGAGAGGGCTCTAACAGCTTTAGCTAGTTGAATATGAATCAGAGAGGGCTTTAACAGCTTTAGCTAGTTGAATATGAATCAGAGAGGGCTCTAACAGCTTTAGCTAGTTAAATATGAATCAGAGGGCTCTAACAGCTTTAGCTAGTTGAATATGAATCAGAGAGGGCTCTAACGGCTTTAGCTAGTTGAATATGAATCAGAGAGGGCTCTAACAGCTTTAGCTAGTTGAATATGAATCAGAGAGGGCTCTAACAGCTTTAGCTAGTTAAATATGAATCAGAGGGCTCTAACAGCTTTAGCTAGTTGAATATGAATCAGAGAGGGCTCTAACGGCTTTAGCTAGTTGAATATGAATCAGAGAGGGCTCTAACAGCTTTAGCTAGTTGAATATGAATCAGAGAGGGCTCTAACAGCTTTAGCTAGTTGAATATGAATCAGAGGGCTTTAACAGCTTTAGCTAGTTGAATATGAATCAGAGAGGGCTCTAATAGCTTTAGCTAGTTGAATATGAATCAGAGAGGGCTCTAACAGCTTTAGCTAGTTGAATATGAATCAGAGAGGGCTCTAACAGCTTTAGCTAGTTGAATATGAATCAGAGAGGGCTCTAACAGCTTTAGCTAGTTGAATATGAATCAGAGAGGGCTCTTACAGCTTTAGCTAGTTGAATATGAATCAGAGGGCTCTAACAGCTTTAGCTAGTTAAATATGAAGCAGAGGGGGCTCTAACAGCTTTAGCTAGTTGAATATGAATCAGAGAGGGCTCTAACAGCTTTAGCTAGTTGAATATGAAGAGAGGGCTCTAACAGCTTTAGCTAGTTGAATATGAATCAGAGAGGGCTCTAACAGCTTTAGCTAGTTGAATATGAATCAGAGAGGGCTCTAACAGCTTTAGCTAGTTGAATATGAATCAGAGAGGGCTCTAATAGCTTTAGCTAGTTGAATATGAATCAGAGGGGGCTCTAACAGCTTTAGCTAGTTAAATATGAATCAGAGAGGGCTCTAACAGCTTTAGCTAGTTGAATATGAATCAGAGAGGGCTCTAACAGCTTTAGCTAGTTGAATATGAATCAGAGAGGGCTCTAACAGCTTTAGCTAGTTGAATATGAATCAGAGGGCTCTAACAGCTTTAGCTAGTTGAATATGAATCAGAGGGCTCTAACAGCTTTAGCTAGTTGAATATGAATCAGAGAGGGCTCTAACAGCTTTAGCTAGTTGAATATGAATCAGAGAGGGCTCTAATAGCTTTAGCTAGTTGAATATGAATCAGAGGGGCTCTAACAGCTTTAGCTAGTTGAATATGAATCAGAGAGGGCTCTAACAGCTTTAGTTAGTTGAATATGAATCAGAGAGGGCTCTAACAGCTTTAGCTAGTTGAATATGAATCAGAGAGGGCTCTAACAGCTTTAGCTAGTTAAATATGAATCAGAGGGCTCTAACAGCTTTAGCTAGTTAAAAATGAATCAGAGGGCTCTAACAGCTTTAGCTAGTTGAATATGAATCAGAGGGCTCTAACAGCTTTAGCTAGTTGAATATGAATCAGAGAGGGCTCTAACAGCTTTAGCTAGTTGAATATGAATCAGAGGGCTCTAACAGCTTTAGCTAGTTGAATAGGAATCAGAGAGGGCTCTAACAGCTTTAGCTAGTTGAATATGAATCAGAGAGGGCTCTAACAGCTTTAGCTAGTTGAAAATGAATCAGAGAGGGCTCTAACAGCTTTAGCTAGTTGAATATGAATCAGAGAGGGCTCTAACAGCTTTAGCTAATGGAATATGAATCAGAGAGGGCTCTAACAGCTTTAGCTAGTTGAATATGAATCAGAGAGGGCTCTAACAGCTTTAGCTAGTTAAATATGAATCAGAGGGCTCTAACAGCTTTAGCTAGTTAAAAATGAATCAGAGGGCTCTAACAGCTTTAGCTAGTTGAATATGAATCAGAGGGCTCTAACAGCTTTAGCTAGTTGAATATGAATCAAAGAGGGCTCTAACAGCTTTAGCTAGTTGAAAATGAATCAGAGGGCTCTAACAGCTTTAGCTAGTTGAATATGAATCAGAGAGGGCTCTAACAGCTTTAGCTAGTTGAATATGAATCAGAGAGGGCTCTAACGGCTTTAGCTAGTTGAATATGAATCAGAGAGGGCTCTAACAGCTTTAGCTAGTTGAATATGAATCAGAGAGGGCTCTAACAGCTTTAGCTAGTTGAATATGAATCAGAGAGGGCTCTAACAGCTTTAGCTAGTTGAATATGAATCAGAGAGGGCTCTAACAGCTTTAGCTAGTTGAATATGAATCAGAGGGCTCTAACAGCTTTAGCTAGTTAAATATGAATCAGAGGGCTCTAACAGCTTTAGCTAGTTGAATATGAATCAGAGCGTTGGTATAAAACACACACACAGTACACACACACAGTTCACACAAACACAGAACACACACACAAAGTTCACAGTGCTATACGGAGGCCTACAATATACCATGTTGTTGTTGTGAATGAATAAATCAAGAGATATAGCAGGCCTTTGTATAGCAGGCCTCCATATATCAGGCCTCCGTATAGCAGGCCTCCGTATAACATACCTCCGTGTAGCAGGCCTCCGTATAGCAGGCCTCCGTATAGCAGGCCTCCGTATAGCAGGCCTCCGTATAGCAGGCCTCCGTATAGCAGGCCTCCGTATAGCAGGCACACACATGCTAGTCAATAGCATGTGTCATTTATGATCTGGGTTTACTAGCTGAGCTGGAGCCCTCATGAAGCATACACGTACTGTATGTACCAGCAGGTCCTGAACCTGATCACAATACAGGAAGCATCCACATACTGTATGTACCAGCAGGTCCTGAACCTGATCACAATGCAGAAAAAAATCAACAATTGTGTATTTACAGATCTAGTTTCCTGTCTTTTTTCTGAGGACAGAATGTTTATCCAAGTTCTGACAAAAGCTAGACATTATTTTTGTGCAGCAATTTTTTTCGGGGGGGGGGGGGGGGGGGGGGTGGGGATTGCTATGGAATTTAATTAATGCAAGATTGTCTTCTCAGAAACCCCAAAATACATTTTTGTGGAACAGAGCCCTATGGTAGACATTTGAGTGAATGGCTTTCAATACTGTAAAATATACCCCGAAAAAACGTTTTCATCACCAGGGGTTTCTTCAATGATTCTCTCTCTCTCTCGCTCTCGCTCTCTCTCTATTAATTTATATTTTAAGGGCTTTATTGGCATGGGAAAACATATGTTTACATTGCCAAAGCAAGTAAAATAGATAATAAACAAAAGTGAAACAAACAATACCTTTTTTTACAGTAAACATTACACTCACAAAAGTTCCAAAAGAATAAAGACATTTCAAATGTCTTATTATCTACAAATAGTTAAAGTACAGAAGGGAAAAATAAATTTACATAAATATGGGTTGTATTTACAATGGTGTTTGTTCTTTGCCGGTTGGCCTTCTCTCTCTCTCTTTTTCTCTCTCTTTTTCTCTCTCTTTTTCTCTCTCTCTCTCTCTCTCTCTCTCTCTCTCTCTCTCTCTCTCTCTTTCTCTCAGAAATCTATTTAATTTGACACAGAGTTGTAGAAAGGATAAATCATTTTCCTCCAACGAAGAGGGAAGTTAATTGCATGTTGTTTTAGATAACAAAACAAAATACAATTCTGTTTTGGGCCGCGCCTGTCTGCCCCTGACTGTGCTAGACAGTAAAGCCTTGTGTCTATTGACGTCCGTAATCTGTTAATTAGCTACTGGGGGAAACGTCATCCATTACAGCTGACGACAGGGGTAGGTTGGCAAGAGCAAGAACAAAGACAGCGACAGGTGATTCTAAAAACAATTTTCCTAGATTCCTCACATCCTATCTCTTCGTCTCACATCCTATCTCTTCGTCTCACATCCTATCTCCTCGTCTCACATCCTATCTCCTTGCCTCATAACTTCCTAGTAAGGGAAGCGATGGTATCACTGGAAGAGAGGATCCACTCGCTTCCCTCTGATATGTTGATAAGGAGACTTCTTTTTTATTTTATTTAAATGTAACATTTACTTAACTAGGCAAGTCAGTTAAGAACAAATTCTATTTACAATGACGGCCTACACCGGCCAAACATGGACGACGCTGGGCAAATTGTGCGCCGCCCCATGGGATGCAGACTGGATTCAATCCAGGGACTGTACTGACACCTCTATGCACTGAGATGCAGTGCCTTAAACCACTGCGCCACTAGGGAGAGGACACAATATATCGAGAGAAAGTCTTTCGAGAATCATCCAGCGTCTTTGTAATGGAATATTCTCCATTGATCAGCCTGTCAATAGAAAGTGAGTCTGAGATCATTTTAATTTTAACACACTGCTGTTTAAACAGGCGTCGATAACTGTTCCATACAGATGGCATTTCGGTGGGGTTAAAATGGTGCGTTGTTCATGGCCTTTTTGCCTTTAGCAAATGTCACATGAAATTAGCTTTTCTTTTCAAAATGTACTTTCCATCAACTGTACATCAGAAACATGTCGATCACATTTTCTTTTCTCACAATATCATTTTTTTGTATTACAACAGCTAAGTATAAATGAATTAAATCTAATATAGTAGCATTAGTTATTCCACATTATTGATTGAACTGGTCGCTTTGTAGTGTGCTCTTTCTGTCTAAAGACACCATTTTTATTGTTTCCACCTACTTCTGTAGGAAACTAGGTATTGAGAGAGAGAGAGAGAGAGAGAGAGAGAGAGAGAGAGAGAGAGAGAGAGAGAGAGAGAGAGAGAGAGAGTCAGAGAGAGAGAGTCAGAGAGAGAGAGTCAGAGAGAGAGAGTCAGAGAGAGAGAGAGAGAGAGAGAGAGAGAGAGAGAGAGAGAGAGAGAGAGAGAGAGAGAGAGAGAGAGAGAGAGAGAGAGAGAGAGAGGAGTCAGAGAGAGAGAGGAATGCTGAGTTAGATGATGATTATGATGACTACATGATAACTGATGGTTAGATGATTGCATGCACTCACACACACACACAGTCACACACTGTCTTACTGTCACACATCAACGTAATAATAACATCTCTCAGGGCTGATAGGCCGTTTTTTCCTACATATTTTCACCCATCAGACTCTCAAATGTCTTGTCTTTACTAATATGTCAAATTGCTTTTTTAGTCTTGGAAAGCCTTACAAAATACTTTTAAACTGGAAGAACTTGTCCCGATTGGTATTTTTAAATCACTGATGAATAATCTTGAGACTGATTCCCTGACCTGTCAATGTTTTTAATTTGCTGTTTTTGGTTTTTACTAGATTACTTGTAGTTTTTCATGTTGTTTGTCTGTCATTTTTGTAATGACTTGGTGCTGCCTGTCTTGGCAAGGACGCTCTTGAAAAAAATATTTTCAATCTCAATGAGCCCTTCCTGGTTAAATAAAGGTTAAATAAATAAAAAAAGATTAAGAGCGACCCATAATCAAATGATCAAATGATGTCATCCGTATGCAGTTGAATAGCGAACGGAGGGCACGTGCTTTCCCTGCTTTCCCACCGTTTCTCAAAGATGTCTCGTAGGCTACTTGGGTTCTATAGCAGAGCTGTGTTTAATATGAGGGTTCTATAGCAGAGCTGTGTTTAATATGAGGGTTCTATAGCAGAGCTGTGTTTAATATGAGGGTTCTATAGCAGAGCTGTGTTTAATATGAGGGTTCTATAGCAGAGCTGTGTTTAATATGAGGGTTCTATAGCAGAGCTGTGTTTAATATGAGGGTTCTATAGCAGAGCTGTGTTTAATATGAGGGTTCTATAGCAGAGCTGTGTTTAATATGAGGGTTCTATAGCAGAGCTGTGTTTAATATGAGGGTTCTATAGCAGAGCTGTGTTTAATATGAGCAGCTGAAAAGTACATTTAACAACTTTTATATCACTCCACCTATCAAGCACTGCTTTGAGGAGCACTGCTCTCTCGTTGTGCGACAGGTGATATTCCCGCCGCCCAAACTCAGTACGCCACAGGGTTCTCCAAACCTGTTCCTGCTGCGACCCACTGCTTCATTTAAGAAACCAAGTGAAGTCTCTTCGGGGAACATAGATGGTAACACGTTTTCGCAATGAAACATATTTCACTAAACTGTTGACAGCCGCTCTGCTCGCTACCAGATATAAATAAAGGAGAGAGGAGATGGAAAAGCATGGTGGGGAGAGATTCTGTATAGCTAAATGTAATGTGTCACCCAATTAATTATGAAAATATAATTTGCTATAATTGTAGGCTAACTGTAAATCCCCCGCAGCACAGTCAATGAACAAACAGCATGGCCTAGGGCTATACATTCTCTCCCAGACTCATGAATAGTACGTTTGGAGCATAGCACAAGGTAACCGGCCCATTCAGTGTGCATATTAATTACAATCCACACTCAAAAGAGATCCCTAGAATTGGTTAAAATTTGGATTATTAACTAGACCAATTATGTACCAAAGACATCTTATATCAGTTTGTTTGATGTTTTTAATGTATTTTTTATAAATTTATTTTGGGCTTGGGCTCAAAGGCCTATATGTAGGTACAAACTCTAATATTCGTATGTGTGTTTTGAATGAATCATCACCTTATAAAGCGCCGTCCATGTCGTTGTGTTCGGCTTTGAAACAACATCCACAACCACCATGTTTTACACTCAGTTTCAACCTGCTGTTGAACTTCAAATTGATCATCACAGTGAGGTGAGTATTAAAAGCATGATACTATTTCGATGATAAGTGTTTGACATGTCAGAGTGGTTAGAGGGACAATAGATCCCTGAACACCAGGCCATTAGTGACCTGACGGAGGGACATTAGAGCCCTGAGTACCAGGCCATTAGGACCTGATGGAGGGACAGTAGAACTCTGAGTACCAGGCCATTACCACCTGATGGAGGGACAGTAGAGCCCTGCGTACCAGGCCATTAGGACCTGATGGAGGGACAGTAGAGCCCTGAATACCAGGCCATTCGGACCTCATGGAGAGACAATAGAGCCCTGAGTACCAGGCCATTACGAGCTGATGGAGGGACGATAGAGACCTGAGTACTTGACCATTAGTGACCTGATGGAGGGACAATAGAGCCCTAAGTACCAGGCCATTACGACCTGATGGAAGGACAATATAGCCCTGAATACCAAGCCATTAGGACCTGATGGAGGGACAATAGAGCCCTGAGTACCAGGCCATTACGACCTGATGGAGGGACAATAGAGCCCTGAATACCAGGGAATTAGGACCTGATGGAGGGACGATAGAGCCCTGAGTACCAGGCCATTACGACCTGATGGAGGGACAATAGAGACATGAGTACCAGAGAATTAGGACCTGATGGAGGGACAAAAGAGACTTGAATACCAGGCCATTACGACCTGATGGAGGAACGATAGAGCCCTGAATACCAGGCCATTAGAACCTGATGGAGGGACAATAGAGCCCTGAGTACCAGGCCATTAGGACCTGATGGAAGGACAATAGAGCCCTGAGTACCAGGCCATTAGGAGCTGATGGAGGGACAATAGAGCCCCTGAAAACCAGGCCATTACGACCTGATGGAGGGACAATAGAGCCCTGAGTACCAGGCCATTTGGACCTGATGGAGGGACAATATAGCCCTGAATACCAGGCCATTAGGACCTGATGGAGGGACAATAGAGCCCTGAATACCAGACCATTACGACCTGATGGAGGGACAATATAGCCCTGAATACCAGGTCTTTACGACCTGATGGAGGGACAATAGAGACCTGAGTACCAGGCCATTACGACCTGATGGAGGGACAATAGAACACTGAGTACCAGGCCATTACGACCTGATGGAGGTACAATAGAGCCCTGAATACCAGGGAATTAGGACCTGATGGAGGGACGATAGAGCCCTGAGTACCAGGCCATTACGACCTGATGGAGGGACAATAGAGCCCTGAATACCAGGGAATTATGACCTGATGGAGGGACGATAGAGCCCTGAATACCAGTTCATTAGGACCTGATGGAGGGACAATAGAGCCCTGAGTACCAGGGAATTAGGACCTGATGGAGGGACAATAGAGACCTGAGTACTTGACCATTAGGACCTGACGGAGGAACAATAGAGCCCTGAGTACCAGGCCATTAGGACCTGATGGAGGGACAGTAGAGCCCTGAACACGAACACAGTTATACCTGATACCACCTCTGTCTGTAACAGGGGAACAGTTAGTGATGATACCAGCTCTGTCTGTAACAGGGGAACAGATAGATCTGATACCACCTCTGTCTGTAACAGGGGAACAGTTAGACCTGATACCACCTCTGTCTGTAACAGGGGAACAGTTAGACCTGATACCACCTCTGTCTGTAACAGGGGAACAGTTAGACCTGATACCACCTCTGTCTGTAACAGGGGAACAGATAGACCTGATACCACCTCTGTCTGTAACAGGGGAACAGATAGACCTGATACCACCTCTGTCTGTAACAGGGGAACAGTTAGACCTGATACCACCTCTGTCTGTAACAGGGGAACAGATAGACCTGATACCACCTCTGTCTGTAACAGGGGAACATATAGACCTGATACCACCTCTGTCTGTAACAGGGGAACAGTTAGTGATGATACCACCTCTGTCTGTAACAGGGGAACAGATAGACCTGATACCACCTCTGTCTGTAACAGGGGAACAGTTAGTGATGATACCACCTCTGTCTGTAACAGGGGAACAGTTAGACCTGATACCACCTCTGTCTGTAACAGGGGAACAGATAGACCTGATACCACCTCTGTCTGTAACAGGGGAACAGATAGACCTGATACCACCTCTGTCTGTAACAGGGGAACAGTTAGATCTGATCCCACCTCTGTCTGTAACAGGGGAACAGTTAGTGATGATACGACCTCTGTCTGTAACAGGGGAACAGATAGACCTGATACCACCTCTGTCTGTAACAGGGGAACAGATATACCTGATACCACCTCTGTCTGTAACAGGGGAACAGTTAGACCTGATACCACCTCTGTCTGTAACAGGGGAACAGTTAGTGATGATACCACCTCTGTCTGTAACAGGGGAACAGATAGACCTGATACCACCTCTGTCTGTAACAGGGGAACAGTTAGTGATGATACCACCTCTGTCTGTAACAGGGGAACAGTTAGACCTGATACCACCTCTGTCATCAACAGGGGAACAGTTAGCGATGATACCACCTCTGTCTGTAACAGGGGAACAGTTAGTGATGATACCACCTCTGTCTGTAACAGGGGAACAGTTAGTGATGATACCACCTCTGTCTGTAACAGGGGAACAGTTAGACCTGATACCACCTCTGTCTGTAACAGGGGAACAGATAGACCTGATACCACCTCTGTCTGTAACAGGGGAACAGTTAGTGATGATACCACCTCTGTCTGTAACAGGGGAACAGTTAGACCTGATACCACCTCTGTCTGTAACAGGGGAACAGATAGACCTGATACCACCTCTGTCTGTAACAGGGGAACAGTTAGTGATGATACCACCTCTGTCTGTAACAGGGGAACAGTTAGACCTGATACCACCTCTGTCTGTAACAGGGGAACAGATAGACCTGATACCACCTCTGTCTGTAACAGGGGAACAGTTAGTGATGATACCACCTCTGTCTGTAACAGGGGAACAGTTAGTGATGATACCACCTCTGTCTGTAACAGGGGAACAGTTAGACCTGATACCACCTCTGTCTGTAACAGGGGAACAGTTAGACCTGATACCACCTCTGTCTGTAACAGGGGAACAGTTAGTGATGATACCACCTCTGTCTGTAACAGGGGAACAGATAGACCTGATACCACCTCTGTCTGTAACAGGGGAACAGATAGACCTGATACCACCTCTGTCTGTAACAGGGGAACAGTTATACCTGATACCACCTCTGTCTGTAACAGGGGAACAGTTAGACCTGATACCACCTCTGTCTGTAACAGGGGAACAGATAGACCTGATACCACCTCTGTCTGTAACAGGGGAACAGTTAGACCTGATACCACCTCTGTCTGTAACAGGGGAACAGATAGACCTGATACCACCTCTGTCTGTAACAGGGGAACAGTTATACCTGATACCACCTCTGTCTGTAACAGGGGAACAGTTAGTGATGATACCACCTCTGTCTGTAACAGGGGAACAGTTAGACCTGATACCACCTCTGTCTGTAACAGGGGAACAGATAGACCTGATACCACCTCTGTCTGTAACAGGGGAACAGATAGACCTGATACCACCTCTGTCTGTAACAGGGGAACAGATAGACCTGATACCACCTCTGTCTGTAACAGGGGAACAGTTAGACCTGATACCACCTCTGTCTGTAACAGGGGAACAGATAGACCTGATACCACCTTTGTCTGTAACAGGGGAACAGTTAGTGATGATACCACCTCTGTCTGTAACAGGGGAACAGATAGACCTGATACCAACTCTGTCTGTAACAGGGGAACAGATAGACCTGATACCACCTCTGTCTGTAACAGGGGAACAGATAGACCTGATACCACCTCTGTCTGTAACAGGGGAACAGTTAGTGATGATACCACCTCTGTCTGTAACAGGGGAACAGTTAGTGATGATACCACCTCTGTCTGTAACAGGGGAACAGTTAGACCTGATACCACCTCTGTCTGTAACAGGGGAACAGATAGACCTGATACCACCTCTGTCTGTAACAGGGGAACAGTTAGACCTGATACCACCTCTGTCTGTAACAGGGGAACAGTTAGACCTGATACCACCTCTGTCTGTAACATGGGAACAGTTAGTGATGATACCACCTCTGTCTGAAACAGGGGAAAAGATATACCTGATACCACCTCTGTCTGTAACAGGGGAACAGATAGACCTGATACCACCTCTGTCTGTAACAGGGGAACAGTTAGACCTGATACCACCTCTGTCTGTAACAGGGGAACAGATAGACCTGATCCCACCTCTGTCTGTAACAGGGGAACAGTTAGTGATGATACCACCTCTGTCCTGTAACAGGGGAACAGTTAGACCTGATACCACCTCTGTCTGAAACAGGGGAACAGATAGACCTGATACCACCTCTGTCTGTAACAGGGGAACAGATAGACCTGATACCACCTCTGTCTGTAACAGGGGAACAGTTAGTGATGATACCACCTCTGTCTGTAACAGGGGAACAGATAGACCTGATACCACCTCTGTCTGTAACAGGGGAACAGTTAGACCTGATACCACCTCTGTCTGTAACAGGGGAACAGTTAGTGATGATTCCACCTCTGTCTGTAACAGGGGAACAGTTAGACCTGATACCACCTCTGTCTGTAACAGGGGAACAGTTAGTGATGATTCCACCTCTGTCTGTAACAGGGGAACAGTTAGTGATGATACCACCTCTGTCTGTAACAGGGGAACAGTTAGACCTGATACCACCTCTGTCTGTAACAGGGGAACAGTTAGACCTGATACCACCTCTGTCATCAACAGGGGAACAGTTAGACCTGATACCACCTCTGTAACAGGGGAACAGATAGAACTGATACCACCTCTGTCTAACAGGGGAACAGTTAGACCTGATACCACCTCTGTCTGTAACAGGGGAACAGTTAGACCTGATACCACCTCTGTCTGTAACAGGGGACAGATAGACCTGATACCACCTCTGTCCTGTAACAGGGGGAACAGTTAGACCTGATACCCCTCTGCCTGTAACAGGGGAACAGTTAGTGATGATACCAACCTGCTCTGTCTGTAACAGGGGAACAGATAGTGATGATACCACCTCTGTCTGTAACAGGGGAACAGTTTAGATGATACCACCTCTGTCTGTAACAGGGAACAGTTAGACTGATACCACCTCTGTCTGTAACAGGGAACAGATAGACCTGATACACACCTCTGTCTGTAACAGGGAACAGTTAGACCTGATACCACCTCTGTCTGTAACAGGGGAACAGTTTAGACCTGATACCACCTCTGTCTGTAACAGGGAACAGTTAGAACCTGATACCACCTCTGTCTGTAACAGGGGAACAGTTAGTGATGATACCACCTCTGTCTGTAACAGGGGAACAGTTAGACCTGATACCACCTCTGTCTGTAACAGGGGACAGTTAGTGATGATACCACCTCTGTCTGTACAGGGGAACAGTTAGACCTGATACCACCTCTGTCTGTAACAGGGGAACAGTTAGTGCTGATACCACCTCTGTCTGTAACAGGGGAACAGATAGACCTGATACCACCTCTGTCTGTAACAGGGGACAGTAGATCTGATACCACCTCTGTCTGTAACAGGGGAACAGTTAGTGATGATACCACCTCTGTCTGTAACAGGGGAACAGATAGACCTGATACCACCTCTGTCTGTAACAGGGGAACAGATAGACCTGATACCACCTCTGTCTGTAACAGGGGAACAGTTGATGATACCACCTCTGTCTGTAACAGGGGAACAGTTAGTGATGATACCACCTCTGTCTGTAACAGGGGAACAGATAGACCTGATACCAACCTCTGTCTGTAACAGGGGAACAGATAGACCTGATACCACCTCTGTCTGTAACAGGGAACAGATAGTGATGATACCACCTCTGTCTGTAACAGGGGAACAGTTAGAGATGATACCACCTCTGTCTGTAACAGGGAACAGTTAGACCTGATCCACCTCTGTCTGTAACAGGGGAACAGTTAGTGATGATACCACCTCTGTCTAACAGGGGAACAGATAGACCTGATACCACCTCTGTCTGTAACAGGG
>NW_024058115.1:0-5000 GCF_016432855.1 Salvelinus namaycush
CTGTCAGTGGGACATGTCATGACGGTGTCCTCCAATCAGTGGGGCCCTGTCCATGACTGGTGTCCTCCAATCAGTGGGCCCTGTCCATAACCGGTGTCCTCCAATCAGTGGGCCCTGTCCATGACGGTGTCCTCCAATCAGTGGGCCCTGTCCATAACGGTGTCCTCAATCAGTGGGCCCTGTCCATAACGGTGTGCTCCAATCAGTGGGCCCTGTCCATAATGGTGTCCTCCAATCAGTAGACCCTGTCCAAACGGTGTCCTCCAATCAGTGGGCCCTGTCCATAACGGTGTCCTCCAATCAGTGGGCCCTGTTCATAACGGTGGTCCTCCAATCAGTGGGCCCTGTCCATAACGGTGTCCTCCAATCAGTGGGCCCTGTCCATAACGGTGTCCTCCAATCAGTGGGCCCTGTCCATAACGGTGTCCTCCAATCAGTGGGCCCTGTCCATAACGGTGTCCTCCAATCAGTGGGCCCTGTCCATAACGGTGTCCTCCAATCAGCGGGACCTGTCCCTAACGGTGTCCTCCAATCAGTGGGCCCTGTCCATAACGGTGTCCTCCAAGGTTCAGACCTTGGTCCACTGCTATTCTGCTAACGGTCTGCACTAGGGAATATGGTGCGATTTGCCACGGTATTCTACTCTGGAGGTTGAAGTCCTCACAAAGCCACATGTTCTGGATCAGTGGGCCATGTCCATAACGGTGTCCTCCGATCAGTGGGCCATGTCCCTAACGGTGTCCTCCAAGGTTCAGACCTTGGTCCACCACATGTTCTGGATCAGTGGGCCATGTCCCTAACGGTGTCCTCCAAGGTTCAGACCTTGGTCCACCACATGTTCTGGATCAGTGGGCCATGTCCCTAACGGTGTCCTCCTGCATTTTCATACGTTTGCTAGATCCAGTGAAGGCAATGTAAACTGGCCATACTGTAGGAGTTGGTAAGACAATGACCATACTGTAGGAGTTGGTAAGACAATGACCATACTGTAGGAGTTGGTAAGACAATGACAATACTGTAGGAGTTGGTAAGACAATGACCATACTGTAGGAGTTGGTAAGACAATGACCATACCTTAGGAGTTGGTAAGACAATGACCATACTGTAGGAGTTGGTAAGACAATGCCCATACTGTAGGAGTTGGTAAGACAATGATCATACTGTAGGAGTTGGTAAGACAATGACCATACTGTAGGAGTTGGTAAGACAATGACCATACTGTAGGAGTTGGTAAGACAATGACCATACTGTAGGAGTTGGTAAGACAATAACAATAGTGTAGGAGTTGGTAAGACAATGACTATACTGTAGGAGTTGGTAAGACAATGACCATACTGTAGGAGTTGGTAAGACAATGACCATACTGTAGGAGTTGGTAAGACAATGACCATACTGTAGGAGTTGGTAAGACAATGACCATACTGTAGGAGTTGGTAAGACAATGACCATACTGTAGGAGTTGGTAAGACAATGACCATACTGTAGGAGTTGGTAAGACAATGACAATACTGTAGGAGTTGGTAAGACAATACTGTAGGAGTTGGTAAGACAATACTGTAGGAGTTGGTAAGACAATACTGTAGGAGTTGGTAAGACAATAACAATACTGTAGGAGTTGGTAAGACAATGCCCATACTGTAGGAGTTGGTAAGACAATGACAATACTGTAGGAGTTGGTAAGACAATACTGTAGGAGTTGGTAAGACAATGACAATACTGTAGGAGTTGGTAAGACAATACTGTAGGAGTTGGTAAGACAATAACAATACTGTAGGAGTTGGTAAGACAATGCCCATACTGTAGGAGTTGGTAAGACAATGACAATACTGTAGGAGTTGGTAAGACAATGACCATACTGTAGGAATTGGTAAGACAATGACCATACTGTAGGAGTTGGTAAGACAATGACAATACTGTAGGAGTTGGTAAGACAATGACCATACTGTAGGAGTTGGTAAGACAATGACCATACTGTAGGAGTTGGTAAGACAATGACCATACTGTAGGAGTTGGTAAGACAATGACAATACTGTAGGAGTTGGTAAGACAATAACAATACTGTAGGAGTTGGTAAGACAATGACCATACTGTAGGAGTTGGTAAGACAATAACAATACTGTAGGAGTTGGTAAGACAATGCCCATACTGTAGGAGCTGGTAAGACAATGCCAATACTGTAGGAGTTGGTAAGACAATAACAATACTGTAGGAGTTGGTAAGACAATGACCATACTGTAGGAGTTGGTAAGACAATGACAATACTGTAGGAGGTTGGTAAGACAATGACAATACTGTAGGAGTTGGTAAGACAATGACCATACTGTAGGAGTTGGTAAGACAATGACCATACTGTAGGAGTTGGTAAGACAATGACCATACTGTTGGAGTTGGTAAGACAATGACAATACTGTAGGAGTTGGTAAGACAATGACCATACTGTAGGAGTTGGTAAGACAATAACAATACTGTAGGAGTTGGTAAGACAATAACAATACTGTAGGAGTTGGTAAGACAATGACCATACTGTAGGAGTTGGTAAGACAATAACAATACTGTAGGAGTTGGTAAGACAATGACCATACTGTAGGAGTTGGTAAGACAATGACCATACTGTAGGAATTGGTAAGAAAGCACAATGACCATCTCCTTTCTCCTCTCTTCTCTCTGTCACGCCCTGACATTAGTTCCTTTTTTATGTCTCTATTTTGGTTTGGTCAGGGCGTGAGTTGGGGTGGACATTCTATGTTTTGTGTTCTATGTTTTCTATTTCTGTGTGTTTGGCCGGGTGTGGTTCTCAATCAGAGGCAGCTGTCTATCGTTGTCTCTGATTGAGAACCATACTTAGGTAGCCTTTTCCCACCTGTGTTTTGTGGGTAGTTGTTTTCTGTCTTTGTGTCTGTACCAGACAGGACTGTTTCGTTTCATTCCCTTTGTTATTTTGTTTAGTGTTCTGTTTTAATAAATTAACTAACATGAACACTTACCACGCTGCGCTTTGGTCCGATGATTCCTCATCTTCAGACGACGAACGCTACACTCTCTCTCCATCTTTCTCTCTCTCTCTCCATATCTCTATCCTTTCTCCTCTCCTCTCTATCTTTCTCCTCTTCCACACTTCTCTGTCTTTTTCCACACAAAGGAGAGTCAGTTTATCTTTCATTGAGTGAATGGTTTCAATAATAGCTTCAATAATGTGTTAGTTATCTGAAATTGGCCTGATGTCAGTCATTCGCTACAGGCTCTCCTGTAGAGTTCTGATTGAATCATTCAGTTCCTTTGTCCCAGAGTGGCTTCTTCCTTCACTGCCATCTCCTATAGAATGAAGCTGTGTTATCAGGCTGCTGGAATGGGCTGATAAACCGAAGGCCTCAGCCTTTACCTCAGCCTTTTACCAACCATGTGCGCTACTTCATCCAGACCGGTAATTTGTCTCTCTGGCCTCCTCTGAGACCCTTCTCCTGTTGCTGTGCTGGTGAACCAGGGAGAACCATATTGGATTCAATCATAACTATCTAAGCTATAGGGAACTCTGTATCATACTGCAAGGGTATGTAGAGGACGATCAGTGGTTTAAACTGACTAGAACTGTACCGCACACTAGTACGCAAATCACACCCTAGTCTAGACTCTGTAATATAAATCACTCCCTAGTCTAGACTCTGTAATATAAATCACTCCCTAGTCTAGACTCTGTAATATAAATCACTCCCTAGTCTAGACTCTGTAATATAAATCACCTCCTAGACTAGACTCTGTAATATAAATCACTCCCTAGTCTAGACTCTGTAATATAAATCACTCCCTAGTCTAGACTCTGTAATATAAATCACTCCCTAGTCTAGACTCTGTAATATAAATCACTCCCTAGTCTAGACTCTGTAATATAAATCACTCCCTAGTCTAGACTCTGTAATATAAATCACTCCCTAGTCTAGACTCTGTAATATAAATCACTCCCTAGTCTAGACTCTGTAATATAAATCACTCCCTAGTCTAGACTCTGTAATATAAATCACTCCCTAGTCTAGACTCTGTAATATAAATCACTCCCTAGTCTAGACTCTGTAATATAAATCACTCCCTAGTCTAGACTCTGTAATATAAATCACTCCCTAGTCTAGACTCTGTAATATAAATCACTCCCTAGCCTAGACTCTGTAATATAAATCACTCCCTAGTCTAGACTCTGTAATATAAATCACTCCCTAGTCTAGACTCTGTAATATAAATCACTCCCTAGTCTAGACTCTGTAATATAAATCACTCCCTAGTCTAGACTCTGTAATATAAATCACTCCCTAGTCTAGACTCTGTAATATAAATCACTCCCTAGTCTAGACTTTGTAATATAAATCACTCCCTAGTCTAGACTCTGTAATATAAATCACTCCCTAGTCTAGACTCTGTAATATAAATCACTCCCTAGTCTAGACTCTGTAATATAAATCACTCCCTAGTCTAGACTCTGTAATATAAATCACTCCCTAGTCTGGACTCTGTAATATAAATCACTCCCTAGTCCAAACTCTGTAATATAAATCACTCCCTAGTCTAGACTCTGTAATATAAATCACTCCCTAGTCTAGACTCTGTAATATAAATCACTCCCTAGTCTAGTCTTTGTAATATAAATCACAGCTGCCACACCCTGGCTGAGGTGTATCTGGTGTCTGGAACAGATTCATAAATATCACAGGTATAAATCTCTTTGTGTGTGTGTGTGTGTGTGTGTGTGTGTGTGTGTGTGTGTGTGTGTGTGTGTGTGTGTGTGTGTGTGTGTGTGTGTGTGTGTGTGTGTGTGTGTGTTTCACTGCAGACCATACCCATCGGTAATCTCTGTAAATCATCTCCTATCATTCTGTGGGACAGTGTTTGAGTCTACATCTTAATGATATGCAACTTCTTGTTAGTGACTGATGATACTGTATTTATATCAAATCCTGTGTCCCAATTAAATCAAATCAAAATCAAATTATATTTGTCAAATGCTCAGAATAAAA
>NW_024058115.1:10000-67326 GCF_016432855.1 Salvelinus namaycush
CGATCTTGACAAACAATTGCTGTATGCACGGGGGGCATTGTCATGTTGAGACAGGAAAGGGCCTTCACCAAACTGTTGCCACAAAGTTGGAAGCACAGAATTGTCTAGAATGTCATTGTATGCTGTAGCGTTAACCTCTAACGAGTCACCCTCCCGGATCCGGGATCCTCCTCATCAAAAAAGCTGACTAGCATAGCCTAGCCTAACGCGACAATAATATAATATAAAATAATTCCAATACAGCAAATGAAAGATAAACATCTTGTGAATCCAGCCATCATTTCCGATTTTTTTTATGTTTTACAGCGAAAACACAATATATATTTATATTAGCTCACCACAATAGCCAAACACACAACGACATGTTTTCACCATGTTATCACCACCAACATAGCTTTCACAAAACCCACAAATAGAAATAAAATTAATCACTAACCTTTGAACAACTTCATCAGATGACAGTCTTATAACATCATGTTATACAATACATTGATGTTTTGTTCGAAAATGTGCATATTTAGAGTTACAAATCGTGGTTTTACATTGTGAATACGTAGCCATGATGCACCAAATTGTCCGGAGAAATTTTGGACAGTCACGTAATCTAACCAAAAAACTCATCATAAACTTTACTAAAAAATACATGTTGTACAGCAAATGAAAGATACACTGGTTCTTAATGCAACCGCTGTGTTAGGTTTTAAAAAATAACTTTAGTACAACATACAGCATGCAATATTGTGAGACAGCACCCAACAATTCTCCGCCTTGTTGGAGCCAACAGAAACCACAAAAATACGAAATAACATCATAAATATTCTCTTACTTTTGATGATCTTCTATCAGAATGTTGTGCAAGGAGTCCTAGTTCCAGAATAAATTGTTGTTTTGCTTTAGGATGTCTATTTCTTCTGTCAAATTAGCAACTTTGGCTAGCCATTTGGAGGGCACATGTCCAAGAAATCTTTGCGCCTGGAACGAAAAATTCCAAAATTCCCAATAAACGTTGAATAAACTGGTCAAACTCGGTTGAAAATCCAACTTTATGATGTTTTTCTCATATGTATCCAATAAAATCAGAGCCGACGCATTTCGTCGTGTATACCTAACGCATTTCAGAAGACAATGTGAGGTTCCCTGGTGCACAGTTGAATACTGCCAAAAGAGCGGACCTATCACTCCAAAAGCTCTCATTCGGTCTCACATCAAGCTAGACACCCCATTCAACATTCTACTGCCTGTTGACATCTAAGGCGTATGGAAGGCGTATGAAGTGCATACAGATCCATAAATATAAGGCAGTCTAATAGGCAGGCCCTGACACAGAGCCCCATTTTCAGAATTTTCCCTTCCTGTTTGGAAGTTTGCTGCCAAATGAGTTCTGTTTTACTCACAGATATAATTCAAACAGTTTTAGAAAGTGTGTTTTCTATCCAATAGTAATAATAATATGCATATTGTATGATCTAGAACAGAGTACGACGCCGTTTAATTTGGGCACGATTTTTCCCCAAAGTGAAAATAGCGCCCCCTATTAAGAAGAAGTTTTAAGATTTCCCTTCACTGGAACTAAGGGGCCTGAACCTTGAAAAACAACCCCAGACCATTATTCCTCCTCCACCAAACTTTACAGTTGGCACTATGCATTGGGGCAGGTAGCGTTTCTCCTGGCGTCCGTCAAACCCTGATTTGTCTTTAGGACTGCCAGATGGTGAAGCGTGACTCATCACTCCAGAGAATATGTTTCCACTGCTCCAGAGTCCAATGGCGGCGACTTTTACCCCACTCCAGCTGACGCTTGGCAATGCGCATGGTGATCTTAGGCTTCTGTGCGGCTGCTCGGCCATGGAAACCCATTTCACGATTTTTATGCGCTACAGTCTTCAGCACTTGGCGGCCCCGTTTTACCACTTTGCGGCTGAGCCATTGTTGCTCCTAGACGTTTCCACTTCACAATAACAGCACTTACAGTTGCCCAGGGCAACTGTAGCTGGGCAGAAATTTGATGAACTGACTTGTTGGAAAGGTGGCATCCTATGACGGTGCCACGTTGGAAGTCACTGTGCTCTTCAGAAAGGCCATTCTACTGCCAATGTTAATTCTATGGAGATTGCATGGGTGTGTGCTCGATTTCATACACCTGTCAGCAAAAGGTGTGGTTGAAATAGCTGAATTCACTGATTTGAAGGCGTGTCCACATACTTTTGTCCACATAGCGTATTTTCTCTCTGGAGTTTCTGCCAGTCATGTCATTCTTATTCTGGAAGACCACTGTAGAAGATTACAGAACTGCTTCCAGAATCACCAGCTGATCTGAAGATAGAGCTGTCCTATGAGGATAAATGAGGATCCCAGCTGGCTAGAGGAGTCAAACCAGGCATTACCAAGGGTAGTCAGGATCCTAGCTGGCTAGGAGTCAAACCAGGCATTACCAAGGGTAGTCAGGATCCCAGCTGGCTAGAGGAGTCAAACCGGGCATTACCAAGGGTAGTCAGGTTCCCAGCTGGCTAGAGGAGTCAAACCAGGCATTACCAAGGGAAGTCAGGATCCTAGCTGGCTAGAGGAGTCAAACCAGGCATTACCAAGGGTAGTCAGGATCCCAGCTGGCTAGAGGAGTCAAACCAGGCATTACCAAGGGTAGTCAGGATCCCAGCTGTCTAGAGGAGTCAAACCAGGCATTACCAAGGGTAGTCAGGATCCCAGCTGGCTAGAGGAGTCAAACCAGGCATTACCAAGGGTAGTCATGATTCTAGCCGGCTAGAGGAGTCAAACCAGGCATTACCAAGGGTAATCAGGATCCCAGCTGGCTAGAGGAGTCAAACCAGGCATTACCAAGGGTAGTCAGGATCCCAGCTGGCTAGAGGAGTCAAACCGGGCATTACCAAGGGTAGTCAGGATCCCAGCTGGCTAGAGGAGTCAAACCAGGCATTACCAAGGGTAGTCAGGATTCTAGCTGGCTAGAGGAGTCAAACCAGGCATTACCAAGGGTGATCAGGATCCCAGCTGGCTAGAGGAGTCAAACCAGGCATTACCAAGGGTAGTCAGGATCCCAGCTGGCTAGAGGAGTCAAACCAGGCATTACCAAGGGTAGTCAGGATCCCAGCTGGCTAGAGGAGTCAAACCAGGCATTACCAAGGGTAGTCAGGATCCTAGCTGGCTAGAGGAGTCAAACCGGGCATTACCAAGGGTAGTCAGGATCCCAGCTGTCTAGAGGAGTCAAACCAGGCATTACCAAGGGTAGTCAGGATCCTAGCTGGCTAGAGGAGTCAAACCAGGCATTACCAAGGGTAGTCAGGATCCCAGCTGGCTAGAGGAGTCAAACCAGGCATTACCAAGGGTAGTCAGGATCCCAGCTGTCTAGAGGAGTCAAACCAGGCATTACCAAGGGTAGTCAGGATCCCAGCTGGCTAGAGGAGTCAAACCAAGCATTACCATGGGTAGTCAGGATCCCAGCTGGCTAGAGGAGTCAAACCAGGCATTACCAAGGGTAGTCAGGATCCTAGCTGGCTAGAGGAGTCAAACCAGGCATTACCAAGGGTGATCAGGATCCCAGCTGGCTAGAGGAGTCAAACCAGGCATTACCAAGGGTAGTCAGGATCCCAGCTGTCTAGAGGAGTCGAACCAGGCATTACCAAGGGTAGTCAGGATCCCAGCTGGCTAGAGGAGTCAAACCAGGCATTACCAAGGGTAATCAGGATCCCAGCTGGCAAGAGAAGTCAAACCAGGCATTACCAAGGGTAGTCAGGATCCCAGCTGGCTAGAGGAGTCAAACCGGGCATTACCAAGGGTAGTCAAGTTCCCAGCTGGCTAGAGGAGTCAAACCAGGCATTACCAAGGGAAGTCAGGATCCTAGCTGGCTAGAGGAGTCAAACCAGGCATTACCAAGGGTAGTCAGGATCCCAGCTGGCTAGAGGAGTCAAACCAGGCATTACCAAGGGTAGTCAGGATCCCAGCTGTCTAGAGGAGTCAAACCAGGCATTACCAAGGGTAGTCAGGATCCCAGCTGGCTAGAGGAGTCAAACCAGGCATTACCAAGGGTAGTCATGATTCTAGCCGGCTAGAGGAGTCAAACCAGGCATTACCAAGGGTGATCAGGATCCCAGCTGGCTAGAGGAGTCAAACCAGGCATTACCAAGGGTAGTCAGGATCCCAGCTGGCTAGAGGAGTCAAACCAGGCATTACCAAGGGTAGTCAGGGTCCCAGCTGTCTAGAGGAGTCAAACCAGGCATTACCAAGGGTAGTCAGGATCCTAGCTGGCTAGAGGAGTCAAACCAAGCATTACCGAGGGCAGTCAGGATTCTAGCTGGCTAGAGGAGTCAAACCAGGCATTACCAAGGGTGATCAGGATCCCAGCTGGCTAGAGGAGTCAAACCAGGCATTACCAAGGGTAGTCAGGATCCCAGCTGGCTAGAGGAGTCAAACCAGGCATTACCAAGGGTAGTCAGGATCCCAGCTGGCTAGAGGAGTCAAACCAGGCATTACCAAGGGTAGTCAGGATTCTAGCTGGCTAGAGGAGTCAAACCGGGCATTACCAAGGGTAGTCAGGATCCCAGCTGGCTAGAGGAGTCAAACCAGGCATTACCAAGGGTAGTCAGGATCCCAGCTGGCTAGAGGAGTCAAACCAGGCATTACCAAGGGTAGTCAGGATCCCAGCTGGCTAGAGGAGTCAAACCAGGCATTACCAAGGGTAGTCGGGATCCCAGCTGTCTAGAGGAGTCAAACCAGGCATTACCAAGGGTAGTCAGGATCCCAGCTGGCTAGAGGAGTCAAACCAGGCATTACCAAGGGTAGTCAGGATTCTAGCTGGCTAGAGGAGTCAAACCGGGCATTACCAAGGGTAGTCAGGATCCCAGCTGGCTAGAGGAGTCAAACCAAGCATTACCAAGGGCAGTCAGGATTCTAGCTGGCTAGAGGAGTCAAACCAGGCATTACCAAGGGTAGTCAGGATCCTAGCTGGCTAGAGGAGTCAAACCAGGCATTACCAAGGGTGATCAGGATCCCAGCTGGCTAGAGGAGTCAAACCAGGCATTACCAAGGGTAGTCAGGATCCCAGCTGTCTAGAGGAGTCAAACCAGGCATTACCAAGGGTAGTCAGGATCCCAGCTGTCTAGAGGAGTCAAACCAGGCATTACCAAGGGTAGTCAGGATCCCAGCTGGCTAGAGGAGTCAAACCAGGCATTACCAAGGGTAGTCAGGATCCCAGCTGGCTAGAGGAGTCAAACCAGGCATTACCAAGGGTAGTCAGGATCCCAGCTGGCTAGAGGAGTCAAACCAGGCATTACCAAGGGTAGTCAGGATCCCATCTGGCTAGAGGAGTCAAACCAGGCATTACCAAAGGTAATCAGGATAGTGGAGCAGGCCAACACCATCAGGTGTCCATGTTACAGCTGGAGCAGTGGAGCAGGCCAACACCATCAGGTGTCCATGTTACAGCTGGAGCAGTCCAACACCATCAGGTGTCCATGTTACAGCTGGAGCAGGCCAACACCATCAGGTGTCCATGTTACAGCTGGAGCAGTGGATCAGGCCAACACCATCAGGTGTCCATGTTACAGCTGGAGCAGTGGAGCTGGCCAACACCATCAGGTGTCCATGTTACAGCTGGAGCAGGCCAACACCATCAGGTGTCCATGTTACAGCTGGAGCAGTGGAGCTGGCCAACACCATCAGGTGTCCATGTTACAGCTGGAGCAGGCCAACACCATCAGGTGTCCATGTTACAGCTGGAGCAGGCCAACACCATCAGGTGTCCATGTTACAGCTGGAGCAGTGGAGCTGGCCAACACCATCACGTGTCCATGTTACAGCTGGAGCAGGCCAACACCATCAGGTGTCCATGTTACAGCTGGAGCAGGCCAACACCATCAGGTGTCCATGTTACAGCTGGAGCAGGCCAACACCATCAGGTGTCCATGTTACAGCTGGAGCAGGCCAACACCATCAGGTGTCCATGTTACAGCTGGAGCAGTGGAGCAGGCCAACACCATCAGGTGTCCATGTTACAGCTGGAGCAGGCCAACACCATCAGGTGTCCATGTTACAGCTGGAGCAGGCCAACACCATCAGGTGTCCATGTTACAGCTGGAGCAGTGGAGCAGGCCAACACCATCAGGTGTCCATGTTACAGCTGGAGCAGGCCAACACCATCAGGTGTCCATGTTACAGCTGGAGCAGTGGAGCAGGCCAACACTATAACGGGTAAAGGGAATTAGCTAATTACTTAGACTCATCCACTTTTAAAAGTTAGTGTATTTTCTCTGATGGTTGTCAAGCCATCACTCCTGATAGTAAAAATGTTTATATTTTAGCCATCTACAGACACTCTTATCCAGAGTGACTTACAATTAGTGCATTCGTCTTAAGATAGGTAGGTGAGACAACCACATATCACAGTCATAGTAAGTAAAAAAAATAAAAAAATAAATAAAGATCTCAGGGAAGGTTACTTATCATGCAAGCAGAGTTCACCGTCCCACCTCCGTTACACAAGCATAAGGCTAACCGCCTCGGGAACCTCAGGAGAGAATATATCATTTTAAAGCCAGACTGCTTCACTCTTTTTGGCCAGAGCTGCCCTTCATCAGTAATATATACACCCCCAGGCCGTGCTCTCTGGGAAGGCAGAAATAAGCATGTCCATTTTCTTGGAAAAAGTGTCCTGAAAGTTGGAATTGAAGTGGAGCCAGCAGGGCGGCTTGTACACGATCAACTGGAGGGTCAATCATTGTGGATGTGCAGAGGAAGGTAGAGGTTGGATAAGAGTGCAGGGCATTGGGGGCTAAAGCCTTTGAATGTAAACATACCGTCAATCCCATGAATATAAATATCTTCACCTTGATAACATGTGTGTTGAGGCAAAATACATTTTGATGGAATTCCACTTAGAATGAGTCTTGAGAATGTGACATACTATAACATAACATACATGATCACATGCATAACATGACCCTGGTAACATGAATGTTGATTTGGTACACTTTCTTATTGAATTCCTCCACTTAAATAATTGACTATTCCACTAAGAGTGTGAAATATACATTTACTGTACCAGTCAAAGGTTTTAGGGTTTTTCTTTATTTATACTATTTTCTACATTGTAGAATAATAGTGAAGACATCAAAACTAAGAAAATATCACACATGGAATCATGTAGTAACCAAAAAAGTGTCATCGAGGAAAAGGGTGGCTACTTTGAAGAATCTCAAATATAAAATATATTTTGATTTGTTTTAACACTGTTTTGGTTACGACATGATTCCACATATGTTATTTCATAGTTGTGACGTCGTCACTATTATTTTACAATGTAGAAAATAGTAAAAAATAAAGAAAACCCCTTGAATGAGTAGATGTGTCCAAACTTTTGACTGGTACTGTACATACACACACATATACATATACATTCACACATACACAGTATCTCTTGGCTAGATGTCAGGAAGGATACAGTAGATTACCTTCACACAATAACCAGCTCCTCAAGGGCCCTTAGATGAAAGACTGACACTGTCTAATGCATGAAATCAAACAGCGGAGCTTCCCCTTCCTTCACCAGCGCCATTCCTCTCCTCCTTCAAGCAATTAACCAAATGTCACCCTTTCCCGAAGCACAAGAGTCTGAATATTAATTTAATTATCACACTTCATAAAAACTGTCTAGCCGTGTCTCTTCCTTCGACAAAAAGACAGGCCTCTTTTAAAGGCAAGCCATTATGCCCTGAACATGATGTAATAGTAACTAGGCAACCAAAGGAGAGGGCCCACTGGGCGCAGACATCAGTTCAACGTTGACTTTTAATTTACATTTTGGTCTAGTTGTCAACTAACAAGAATGCAATGTGAAATTAACAATTATTAACAAAAAAATGTAGCATGTCATGTGATTTAGGTTAAACGTTGGGTGAAAAATCCAATTCATACGTTGAAAGGTTTAAAAAATAATCCAATCAGTTTTCTATGTTGATTCAACATCATCACATTGAATTTTTGGGGTTGAAATTACATGGAAACAAAAGTTAATTCAACCAGTTTTTGTCTAGTAGGGACTGTGCACCTTCTAGAGAGCATTCTCTGGGAGGGTGGGGTCTGGTTCATCTCTCTGGGAGAGTGGAGGGAGGTCTGGTTCATCTCTCTGGGAGGGTGGAGGGAGGTCTGGTTCATCTCTCTCTGGGAGGGTGGAGGGAGGTCTGGTTCATCTCTCTGGGAGGGTGGAGGGAGGTCTTGTTTATCTCTCTGGGAGGGTGGAGGGAGGTCTGGTTCATCTCTCTGGGAGGGTGGAGGGAGGTCTGGTTCATCTCTCTGGGAGGGTGGAGGGAGGTCTGATTCATCTCTCTCTGGGAGGGTGGAGGGAGGTCTGGTTCATCTCTCTGGGAGGGTGGAGGGAGGTCTGGTTCATCTCTCTGGGAGGGTGGAGGGAGGTCTGGTTCATCTCTCTCTGGGAGGGTGGAGGGAGGTCTTGTTCATCTCTCTCTGGGAGGGTGGAGGGAGGTCTGGTTCATCTCTCTGGGAGGGTGGAGGGGGATCTGGTTCATCTCTCTGGGAGGGTGGAGGGAGGTCTGGTTCATCTCTCCCTGGGAGGGTGGAGGGAGGTCTGGTTCATCTCTCTCTGGGAGGGTGGAGGGAGGTCTGGTTCATCTCTCTGGGAGGGTGGAGGGAGGTCTGGTTCATCTCTCTGGGAGGGTGGAGGGAGGTCTGGTTCATCTCTCTCTGGGAGGGTGGAGGGAGGTCTGGTTCATCTCTCCCTGGGAGGGTGGAGGGAGGTCTGGTTCATCTCTCTCTGGGAGGGTGGAGGGGGGTCTGGTTCATCTCTCTCTGGGAGGGTGGAGGGGGGTCTGGTTCATCTCTCTGGGAGGGTGAGGTCTGGTTCATCTCTCTCTGGGAGGGTGGAGGGAGGTCTGGTTCATCTCTCTCTGGGAGGGTGGAGGGAGGTCTGGTTCATCTCTCTGGGAGGGTGGAGGGAGGTCTGGTTCATCTCTCTCTGGGAGGGTGGAGGGAGGTCTGGTCCATCTCTCTCTGGGAGGGTGGAGGGAGGTCTGGTTCATCTCTCTCTGAGAGGGTGGAGGGAGGTCTGGTTCATCTCTCTCTGGGAGGGTGGAGGGAGGTCTGGTTCATCTCTCTGGGAGGGTGGAGGGAGGTCTGGTTCATCTCTCTCTGGGAGGGTGGAGGGAGGTCTGGTTCATCTCTCTGGGAGAGTGGAGGGAGGTCTGGTTCATCTCTCTGGGAGGGTGGAGGGAGGTCTGGTTCATCTCTCTCTGGGAGGGTGGAGGGAGGTCTGGTTCATCTCTCTGGGAGGGTGGAGGGAGGTCTGGTTCATCTCTCTCTGGGAGGGTGGAGGGGGGTCTGGTTCATCTCTCTGGGAGGGTGGAGGGAGGTCTGGTTCATCTCTCTGGGAGGGTGGAGGGAGGTCTGGTTCATCTCTCTGGGAGGGTGGAGGGAGGTCTGGTTCATCTCTCTCTGGGAGGGTGGAGGGAGGTCTGGTTCATCTCTCTCTGGGAGGGTGGAGGGAGGTCTTGTTTATCTCTCTCTGGGAGGGTGGAGGGAGGTTATCTGAGATATTTAGTTTCTTCCATCCTCGATGTTTGAAGGATCAACATTTCTTATGTTGATTCTGCTCGTATCTTGAGATTGATAATGAGAGCTCGTTTCTTGAGATTGATAATAATTGGACGTTTAAAAAAACATACGGGGGAACTAGTTAATTAACAAGCTGAGATTTAAAGTAGTCTTCTTTTATAAAAATAGATCTTGCCTCTCCCTGAACAGCAGGAAGCAGATTGTACAGTCAACTTTCCTGACAGTTCTTGACTACGGTGACACCATTTACCAGAATGCAACAGCCACTACTCTTAAACCATTGGATGCAGTCTACCATAGTGCCATTCGTTTTATCACAGGTGACAGTTTTAATACTCATCACTACATAAGTCCCGTAGGTCACTTCCTACTCATCACTACATCCTGTATCAAAAGGTTGTCTGGTCCTCATTAAAGTCCCCTAGATCACTTCATTACTCATCACTACATCCTGTATTAAAGGTTGTCCGGTCCTCATTAAAGTCCCCTAGATCACTTCATTACTCATCACTACATCCTGTATTAAAGGTTGTCTGGTCCTCATTAAAGTCCCCTAGATCACTTCATTACTCATCACTACATCCTGTATTAAAGGTTGTCCGGTCCTCATTAAAGTCCCCTAGATCACTTCATTACTCATCACTACATCCTGTATTAAAGGTTGTCTGGTCCTCATTAAAGTCCCCTAGATCACTTCATTACTCATCACTACATCCTGTATTAAAGGTTGTCTGGTCCTCATTAAAGTCCCCTAGATCACTTCATTACTCATCACTACATCCTGTATCAAAAGGTTGTCTGGTCCTCATTAAAGTCCCCTAGATCACTTCATTACTCATCACTACATCCTGTATTAAAGGTTGTCTGGTCCTCATTAAAGTCCCCTAGATCACTTCATTACTCATCACTACATCCTGTATTAAATGTTGTCTGGTCCTCATTAAAGTCCCCTAGATCACTTCATTACTCATCACTACATCCTGTATTAAAGGTTGTCTGGTCCTCATTAAAGTCCCCTAGATCACTTCCTTACTCATCACTACATCCTGTATTAAAGGTTGTCTGGTCCTCATTAAAGTCCCCTAGATCACTTCATTACTCATCACTACATCCTGTATTAAAGGTTGTCTGGTCCTCATTAAAGTCCCCTAGATCACTTCATTACTCATCACTACATCCTGTATTAAAGGTTGTCTGGTCCTCATTAAAGTCCCCTAGATCACTTCATTACTCATCACTACATCCTGTATTAAAGGTTGTCTGGTCCTCATTAAAGTCCCCTAGATCACTTCATTACTCCCTTTCTGTTTACAAAGCTCTACTATACAAGCTTCTGACTTACCTAACTTGTCTTTGTGATTGTCTCCACCCACCTCCACGTTTCTCCTGTTTTCCCCGTTAGTCCTGTGTATTTATCCCTGTGTTTCCTGTCTCTCTGTGTCAGTTCGTTTTGTTTTGCCACGTTAACCAACGGTTCTTCTAGCTCCTATTTTTCCCAGTCTCTGTTTTTTCCTAGTCCTCCTGGTTTTGACTCTTGTCTGTCCTGACCCCGAATCCGCCTGTCTGACCACTCTGCCTGTTCTGACCTCGAGCCTGCCTATCCCCTGGTACTGTTTGGACTCTGACCTGATCAATAAACCCCTGCCTGTCCTGACCTCGAGCCTGCCTATCGTCTGGTACTGTTTGGACTCTGACCTGGTTAATGAACTCTCACCTGTCCTGACCTCGAGCCTGCCTATCGCCTGGTACTGTTTGGACTCGGACCTGGTTAATGAACTCTCACCTGTCCTGACCTCGAGCCTGCCTATCGCCTGGTACTGTTTGGACTCGGACCTGATCACTGAACCCCCGCCTGTTCTGACCTCGAGCCCGCCTATCCACTGGTACTGTTTGGACTCGGACCTGGTTTATGAACTCTCGCCTGTCCCCGACCTGCCTATCGCCTGGTACTGTTTGGACTCGGACCTGGTTTATGAACTCTCGCCTGTCCCCGGCCTGCCTTTTGCCTGGTACTGTTTGGACTCGGACCTGGTTAATGAACTCTCGCCTGTCCTGACCTCGAGCCTGCCTATCCACCGGTACTGTTTGGACTCGGACCTGGTTTATGAACTCTCGCCTGTCCCCGACCTGCCTATCGCCTGGTACTGTTTGGACTCGGACCTGGTTTATGAACTCTCGCCTGTCCCCGACCTGCCTTTTGCCTGGTACTGTTTGGACTCGGACCTGGTTAATGAACTCTCGCCTGTCCCCGACCTGCCTATCGCCTGGTACTGTTTGGACTCGGACCTGGTTAATGAACTCTCGCCTGTCCCCGACCTGCCTATCGCCTGGTACTGTTTGGACTCGGACCTGGTTTATGAACTCTCGCCTGTCCCCGACCTGCCTATCGCCTGGTACTGTTTGGACTCGGACCTGGTTTATGAACTCTCGCCTGTCCCCGACCTGCCTATCGCCTGGTACTGTTTGGACTCGGACCCGGTTTATGAACTCTCGCCTGTCCCCGACCTGCCTTTTGCCTTTTGGTATAATAAATAAAGTTCAACCAACTGCCTCCTGTGTTTTGCATTTGGGTCTCGCCTTGTGCCCTTGTAGTTTTACCTTGTTTTTACGTCCTCATGGCACCATTGGAAATGAGACTCTGGTCTCAACTGGTCTCCTCTAATTAAATCACAGTTAATAAAAACAAGAGAGTTGAGAGAGACTCAGTTGTCACTTCTGTTTAAATCGAGTCACTTGGTCCCGCAGAGGGCTCTCTGTGACACCCGTAGGTGTCAATCTAAAGAGAAGGAAGAGAGAGAGCGTAGAACAATTAACTGACATGTCAATCTGAAACTCATTTTAGAGAGACGCTTCTCCTCTCCCGGTGGTACCGTTGAAGTGGAACACACTCACGATCCCGCTCCCCACCTCACCTCGTCTCACCTCGTCTCACCTCACTTTGTCTCACCTCACCTCGTCTCACCTCACTTTGTCCCACCTCGTCTCACCTCATCTCACCTCACTTTGTCTCACCTCACCACGTCTCACCTCACTTCGTCCCACCTCGTCTCACCTCATCTCACCTCACCTCACTTTGTCCCACCTCGTCTCACCTCATCTCACCTCGTCTCACCTCATCTCACCTCGTCTCACCTCACTTTGTGTCACCTCGTCTCACCTCACCTCGTCTCACCTCACCTCGTCTCACCTCACTTCGTCTCATCTCACCTCGTCTCACCTCATCTCACTTCGTCTCACCTCATCTCACCTCACCTCGTCTCACCTCATCTCACTTCGTCTCACCTCATCTCACCTCACCTCGTCTCACCTCACCTCGTCTCATCTCACCTCACCTCGTCTCATCTCACCTCGTCTCACCTCATCTCACCTCACTTCGTCTCACCTCACCTCATCTCACTTCATCTCACCTCATCTCACCTCACCTCGTCTCACCTCGTCTCACCTCACATTCCTTACCTAAATTGAGAGGGATGACAGAAATGTAATTTCTCTCTCCGTATCTCTGTGGAGAAACATATGAAGCTCGTTGAGGTGTGATTGCAGGATGAAAGGATGACATTAACTAGATTCCCTCTGAGGATCCTCAGATAATGAACTCAAAAAGACTCCCAGATGTTTTGCATGGAATAATCTGCATGTATTTTGCCCCACAGAACGTTATATACCTGTAGTTCATTCTGATTAAAACACTATGGGACATCTCTAGTAATGGAAAAAAAGTTATATCCAAATGCACTTCAGCCCAGTTTAAACATGAAAGAGGGAATCAGTTGAAGTATCCTGGGGTTAAGGAAGGTTCTCTGGATATCTCTAGTTCTCTCTAGTTCATGGCAAGTGGGGAACAGGGGGAGATACCGCCACGTCAACTACACATATTAACAGTAATCTGACAGGGATACCGTCACGTCAACTACACATATTAACAGTAATCTGACAGGGAGAGATACCGTCACGTCAACTACACATATTAACAGTAATCTGACAGGGAGAGATACCGTCACATCAACTACACATATTAACAGTAATCTGACAGGGATACAGTCACGTCAACTACACATATTAACAGTAATCTGACAGGGAGAGATACCGTCACGTCAACTACACATATTAACAGTAATCTGACAGGGAGAGATACCGTCACGTCAACTACACATATTAACAGTAATCTGACAGGGAGAGATACCGTCACGTCAACTACACATATTAACAGTAATCTGACAGGGATACAGTCACGTCAACTACACATATTAACAGTAATCTGACAGGGATACCGTCACGTCAACTACACATATTAACAGTAATCTGACAGGGAGAGATACCGTTACGTCAACTACACATATTAACAGTAATCTGACAGGGATACAGTCACGTCAACTACACATATTAACAGTAATCTGACAGGGAGAGATACCGTCACATCAACTACACATATTAACAGTACTCTGACAGGGAGAGATACCGTCACGTCAACTACACATATTAACAGTACTCTGACAGGGAGAGATACCGTCACGTCAACTACACATATTAACAGTAATCTGACAGGGAGAGATACCGTTACGTCAACTACACATATTAACAGTAATCTGACAGGGATACCGTCAAGTCAACTACACATATTAACAGTAATCTGACAGGGAGAGATACCGTCACATCAACTACACATATTAACAGTACTCTGACAGGGAGAGATACCGTCACGTCAACTACACATATTAACAGTACTCTGACAGGGAGAGATACCGTCACGTCAACTACACATACTAACAGTAATCTGACAGGGAGAGATACTTTAACGTCAACTACACATATTAACAGTAATCTGACAGGGAGAGATACCGTTACGTCAACTACACATACTAACAGTAATCTGACAGGGAGAGATACTTTAACGTCAACTACACATATTAACAGTAATCTGACAGGGAGAGATACCGTTACGTCAACTACACATACTAACAGTAATCTGACAGGGATACAGTCACGTCAACTACACATACTAACAGTAATCTGACAGGGATACCGTCACGTCAACTACACATATTAACAGTAATCTGACAGGGAGAGATACTGTCACGTCAACTACACATATTAACAGTAATCTGACAGGGAGAGATACCGTCACGTCAACTACACATATTAACAGTAATCTGACAGGGATACCGTCACGTCAACTACAGATATTAACAGTAATCTGACAGGGATACCGTCAAGTCAACTACACATATTAACAGTAATCTGACATGGAGAGATACCGTCACATCAACTACACATATTAACAGTAATCTGACAGGGATACCGTCACGTCAACTACACATATTAACAGTAATCTGACAGGGATACAGTCACGTCAACTACACATATTAACAGTAATCTGACAGGGATACAGTCACGTCAACTACACATATTAACAGTAATCTGACAGGGATACAGTCACGTCAACTACACATACTAACAGTAATCTGACAGGGAGAGATACTTTAACGTCAACAACACATATTAACAGTAATCTGACAGGGATACCGTCACGTCAACTACACATACTAACAGTAATCTGACAGGGAGAGATACTTTAACGTCAACAACACATATTAACAGTAATCTGACAGGGATACCGTCACGTCAACTACACATATTAACAGTAATCTGACAGGGATACAGTCACGTCAACTACACATATTAACAGTAATCTGACAGGGAGAGATACCGTCACGTCAACTACACATATTAACAGTAATCTGACATGGATACAGTCACGTCAACTACACATATTAACAGTAATCTGACAGGGATACCGTCACGTCAACTACACATATTAACAGTAATCTGACAGGGATACCGTCACGTCAACTACACATATTAACAGTAATCTGACAGGGATACAGTCACGTCAACTACACATATTAACAGTAATCTGACAGGGAGAGATACTTTAACGTCAACAACACATATTAACAGTAATCTGACAGGGATACCGTCACGTCAACTACACATATTAACAGTAATCTGACAGGGAGAGATACTATCACGTCAACTACACATATTAACAGTAATCTGACAGGGATACCGTCACGTCAACTACACATATTAACAGTAATCTGACAGGGATACCGTCACATCAACTACACATATTAACAGTAATCTGACAGGGATACCGTCACGTCAACTACACATACTAACAGTAATCTGACAGGGATACCGTCACGTCAACTACACATACTAACAGTAATCTGACAGGGATATTGTCACGTCATGTCACCTTGTCGTAATATACCAGCCCCCTCTACTGGTCACATGTAGACATGACAACCAGTTCACAGGGTTCCCACCTGAGGGTCTCCTAGTATTATAGTGGTCAGCTTTGTTTACAGACTTTAACCATACGAAGAGCGTTACTTGTGAAACGACCGAGGAATGAGAATCGACAGCTGAATCCAGGAAGAATCATAAGTGTTTGTGTCAGTTTGGAAAAGGATATTGATTACCGTGGAGATGAGGACTTCTAGGAATGTGACGTTGTACCAACCTGTCACTTCAGTTGTCAGACTGGCCTGTCATACCAGACTCTGATACACAGAGACTAGCCAGTCATACCAGACTCTGATACACAGAGACTGGCCAGTCATACCAGACACTGTGAAACGGAGAGACAGAGAGAGTGGCCTGGCAGAGCAGAACAGAGCTGCCTTCTCCATGGTGGATTGATTTGAGGAGAGGAGAGCTGCCTTCTCCATGGTGGATTGATCTGAGGAGAGGAGAGCTGCCTTCTCCATGGTGGATTGATCTGAGGAGAGCTGCCTTCTCCATGGTGGATTGATCTGAGGAGAGGAGAGCTGCCTTCTCCATGGTGGATTGATCTGAGGAGAACAGAGCTGCCTTCTCCATGGTGGATTGATCTGAGGAGATGAGACCTGCCTTCTCCATGGTGGATTGATCTGAGGAGAGGAGAGCTGCCTTCTCCATGGTGGATTGATCTGAGGAGAGGAGAGCTGCCTCCTCCATGGTGGATTGATCTGAGGAGAGGAGAGCTGCCTCCTTCATGGTGGATTGATCTGAGGAGAGGAAACCTGCCTTCTCCATGGTGGATTGATCTGAGGAGAGGAGAGCTGCCTTCTCCATGGTGGATTGATCTGAGGAGAGCCGCCTTCTCCATGGTGGATTGATCTGAGGAGAGCTGCCTTCTCCATGGTGGATTGATCTGAGGAGAGGAGAGCTGCCTTCTCCATGGTGGATTGATCTGAGGAGACGAGAGCTGCCTTCTCCATGGTGGATTGATCTGAGGAGAGCTGCCTTCTCCATGGTGGATTGATCTGAGGAGAGGAGACCTGCCTTCTCCATGGTGGATTGATCTGAGGAGAGGAGAGCTGCCTTCTCCATGGTGGATTGATCTGAGGAGAGCTGCCTTCTCCATGGTGGATTGATCTGAGGAGAGGAGAGCTGCCTTCTCCATGGTGGATTGATCTGAGGAGAGCTGCCTTCTCCATGGTGGATTGATCTGAGGAGATGAGACCTGCCTTCTCCATGGTGGATTGATCTGAGGAAAACAGAACTTGATACCCTCCCCAACCTGACTTGATACCCTCCCCAACCTGACTTGATACCCTCCCCAACCTGACTTGATACCCTCCCCAACCTGACTTGATACCCTCCCCAACCTGACTTGATACCCTCCTCAACCTGACTTGATACCCTCCCCAAACTGACTTGATACCCTCCCCAAACTGACTTGATACCCTCCCCAACCTGACTTGATACCCTCCCCAACCTGACTTGATACCCTCCCCAACCTGACTTGATACCCTCCTCAACCTGACTTGATACCCTCCCCAAACTGACTTGATACCCTCCCCAAACTGACTTGATACCCTCCCCAACCTGACTTGATACCCTCCCCAAACTGACTTGATACCCTCCCCAAACTGACTTGATACCCTCCCCAAACTGACTTGATACCCTCCTCAAACTGACTTGATACCCTCCTCAACCTGACTTGATACCCTCCCCAACCTGACTTGATACCCTCCCCAAACTGACTTGATACCCTCCCCAACCTGACTTGATACCCTCCCCAAACTGACTTGATACCCTCCCCAAACTGACTTGATACCCTCCTACACCTGACTTGATACCCTCCCCAACCTGACTTGATACCCTCCCCAACCTGACTTGATACCCTCCCCAACCTGACTTGATACCCGCCCCAACCTGACTTGATACCCTCCCCAAACTGACTTGATACCCTCCCCAAACTGACTTGATACCCTCCCCAAACTGACTTGATACCCTCCCCAACCTGACTTGATACCCTCCCCAACCTGACTTGATACCCTCCTCAAACTGACTTGATACCCTCCTCAACCTGACTTGATACCCTCCCCAACCTGACTTGATACCCTCCCCAACCTGACTTGATACCCTCCTCAAACTGACTTGATACCCTCCTCAACCTGACTTGATACCCTCCCCAACCTGACTTGATACCCTCCCCAAACTGACTTGATACCCCCCTACACCTGACTTGATACCCTCCCCAACCTGACTTGATACCCTCCTACACCTGACTTGATACCCTCCCCAACCTGACTTGATACCCTCCCCAAACTGACTTGATACCCTCCCCAACCTGACTTGATACCCTCCTACACCTGACTTGATACCCTCCCCAACCTGACTTGATACCCTCCCCAACCTGACTTGATACCCTCCCCAACCTGACTTGATACCCTCCCCAACCTGACTTGATACCCTCCCCAACCTGACTGAATACCCTCCCCAACCTGACTTGATACCCTCCCCAACCTGACTTGATACCCTCCCCAACCTGACTTGATACCCTCCCCAACCTGACTTGATACCCTCCCCAACCTGACTTGATACCCTCCCCAAACTGACTTGATACCCTCCCCAACCTGACTTGATACCCTCCCCTAACTGACTTGATACCCTCCCCAACCTGACTGAATACCCTCCCCAAACTGACTTGATACCCTCCCCAACCTGACTTGATACCCTCCCCAACCTGACTTGATACCCTCCCCAACCTGACTTGATACCCTCCCCAACCTGACTTGATACCCTCCCCAACCTGACTGAATACCCTCCCTAACTGACTTGATACCCTCCCCAACCTGACTTGATACCCTCCCCAAGCTGACTTGATACCCTCCCCAAACCCAAATATTAAAGATTATGCTATTAAAAAAAGTGTGCAGCGCATCAACTCTTCATTTAACGGATTACAGTTTGAATCGGACAGCAGCCAATCAAATTGTGCGTGGCGGTGTAGAGGAACGTCGGCGGGTGAATTTAGATGGAGCCCTTGGAAAGATGATACCCCAAATGATTATTTTCGGATATAAAGACGACGCTGTATCAACAAAAAAAAAACGGATTGCAACTTGCAAAACATGGGGGAAGAAAATTACAGACGGAGGCGCAACAATTTCCAACTTTGTTCGACATTTTGAAGCTGCACAAAGAACGGTAAGTCGTGGCTAATATAGCCGACAGCTATCCGTCACACGAGGTTGTGTGTTTACGAGTGTGTGTGTAACTTGTTTCATGAGTTTCTTTTTGCCTGGCTTGTGATGTCTGGAGCCTGTATTGTTATGAGCGCTCCTCACTGCTTGCCTAGATTAGACTTGCAGATTGACTCGCCACAGCGCTGCTTGGATCTGGAAACTATCAAATGAGCACATTTGTGTCAGAGCGCCTCCTAGAATGGTTGTGTACTCTTCCTAACCTGCTGATTACGGCGGGTGCTTGAACCTCTGATTGTGTTTATGCTTCACACAAATCCCACCCTCCCCCCTCTCTGCTGTCCTCCGCAGTTTCTCCGTTGATAATGAAGGAAGAACGGCGGCGTACTTCATCTGAGGCACCGCATTCAGATACAGTTTTCCCAGATAGAAATACAACATATAGATCTGTTGTCACGCTCGTCGTAAAGATGAGACCAAGGCGCAGCGTGCATAGAGTTCCACATAGTTTTAATAAACAAAAACAATAAAGAACAACGAAACGAAACGTGAAGCTATATGAATAGTGCAGACAGGCAGTAAATAAACATAGAACAAGATCCCACAACTGACAATGGGGGAAAATGGCTACCTAAATATGATCCCCAATCAGAGACAACGATAAACAGCTGTCTCTGACTGGGAACCATATCAGGCCAACATAATCATACAAAAACCCTAGATGACATACAAAAATCCCTAGACATACAAAAACGAGAGTACCCACCCTAGTCACACCCTGACCAAACCAAAATATATAGAAAAACAGAGATATCTAAGGTCAGGGCGTGATATCTGTACTCGATTCTCTATTCTACATGGCAAAGGCTGTTGTAGGTGATGTATTTCTATGCAACCACCCCACACGACCTGACCCAGCCTACCACGCCTCTCCCGCTGTCACAGAGAGATGTACCCATGTATTTCCATGGAAATATAACGTATATTTGGAAAGCAATAAATGTATAGATATTTTTTAAAAGCATTCATGATTTACGTAAATGTAATATACTAACTATTACTCTTGTTAAAAATATGAAATTGTATTACATTTGGTGAAGAGCACATTATGACTTGTTTAGGACTCGAAACTCAAAGTTTAGGACTTGAGACTTGACTTGATACTTGACGGTCTTGACTTGAGACTTGACTCGGACTTGCCTGTCTTGACTTGGGACTTGACTCGGACTTGCCTGTCTTGACTTGGGACTTGACTTGGGACTTGCCTGTCTTGACTTGGGACTTGAGTGCAAAGACTTGAGACTTACTTGTGACTTGTAAAACAGTGGCTTGGTCCTACCTCTGTGATTAACTGTTCAGCAGTCTAATGGCTTGGGGGTAGAAGCTTTTCAGGTGCCTTTTGATCACAGACTTGGCACTCCGGTACCGCTTGCCTAGATGGACCTGGAGGACTGAAGAGTGAGTGGTTCTGTTCTCTCTATCTGTATGGTTCTGAACCTCCTGTTCTAGTCTCTATCTATCTGTATGGTTCTGAACCCCCTCTGTTCTGTTCTCTATCTATCTGTATGGTTCTGAACCCCCTCTGGTCTGTTCTCTATCTATCTGTATGGTTCTGAACCTCCTCTGTTCTAGTCTCTATCTATCTGTATGGTTCTGAACCCCCTCTGTTCTGTTCTCTATCTATCTGTATGGTTCTGAACCTCCTGTTCTAGTCTCTATCTATCTGTATGGTTCTGAACCCCCTCTGTTCTAGTCTCTATCTATCTGTATGGTTCTGAACCCCCTCTGTTCTCTATCTATCTGTATGGTTCTGAACCTCCTCTGTTCTAGTCTCTATCTATCTGTATGGTTCTGAACCCCCTCTGTTCTGTTCTCTCTATCTGTATGGTTCTGAACCCCCTCTGTTCTGTTCTCTATCTATCTGTATGGTTCTGAACCCCCTCTGTTCTGTTCTCTATCTGTATGGTTCTGAACCTCCTCTGTTCTGTTCTCTCTATCTATCTGTATGGTTCTGAACCCCCTCTGTTCTGTTCTCTATCTATCTGTATGGTTCTGAACCTCCTGTTCTAGTCTCTATCTATCTGTATGGTTCTGAACCCCCTCTGTCCTAGTCTCTATCTATCTGTATGGTTCTGAACCCCCTCTGTTCTCTATCTATCTGTATGGTTCTGAACCTCCTCTGTTCTAGTCTCTATCTATCTGTATGGTTCTGAACCCCCTCTGTTCTGTTCTCTCTATCTGTATGGTTCTGGACCCCCTCTGTTCTGTTCTCTCTATCAATCTGTATAGTTCTGAACCCCCTTTGTTCTGTTCTGTTCTCTCTATCTATCTGTATGGTTCTGAACCCCCTCCATTCTGTTCTCTCTATCTATCTGTATGGTTCTGAACCCCCTCTGTTCTAGTCTCTATCTATCTGTATGGTTCTGAACCCCCTCTGTTCTAGTCTCTATCTATCTGTATGGTTCTGAACCCCCTCTGTTCTCTATCTATCTGTATGGTTCTGAACCTCCTCTGTTCTAGTCTCTATCTATCTGTATGGTTCTGAACCCCCTCTGTTCTGTTCTCTCTATCTATCTGTATGGTTCTGAACCCCCTCTGTTCTGTTCTCTATCTATCTGTATGGTTCTGAACCCCCTCTGTTCTGTTCTCTCTATCTGTATGGTTCTGAACCCCCTCTGTTCTGTTCTCTCTATCTATCTGTATAGTTCTGAACCCCCTCTGTTCTGTTCTCTCTATCTGTATGGTTCTGAACCCCCTCTGTTCTGTTCTCTCTATCTATCTGTATAGTTCTGAACCCCCTCTGTTCTGTTCTCTCTATCTGTATAGTTCTGAACCCCCTCTGTTCTAGTCTCTATCTATCTGTATGGTTCTGAACCCCCTCTGTTCTGTTCTCTCTATCTATCTGTATAGTTCTGAACCCCCTCTGTTCTGTTCTCTCTATCTATCTGTATGGTTCTGAACCCCCTCTGTTCTGTTCTCTCTATCTATCTGTATGGTTCTGAACCCCCTCTGTTCTGTTCTCTCTATCTATCTGTATGGTTCTGAACCCCCTCTGTTCTGTTCTCTCTATCTATCTGTATGGTTCTGAACCCCCTCTGTTCTGTTCTCTATCTATCTGTATGGTTCTGAACCCCCTCTGTTCTGTTCTCTCTATCTATCTGTATGGTTCTGAACCCCCTCTGTTCTGTTCTCTCTATCTATCTGTATGGTTCTGAACCCCCTCTGTTCTGTTCTCTATCTATCTGTATGGTTCTGAACCCCCTCTGTTCTGTTCTCTATCTATCTGTATGGTTCTGAACCCCCTCTGTTCTGTTCTCTATCTATCTGTATGGTTCTGAACCCCCTCCGTTCTTTTCTCTCTATCTATCTGTATAGTTCTGAACCCCCTCTGTTCTCTCTATCTATCTGTAAAAGCGGTTATGGGAAGTAATTCATATCAGTCTTCAGGGTAACTGAGGGGTTTAGGAAAGTTAAACAGATTGATTATGTGCATAATGTAATGTAATGTAATGTAGCATAGAGGATGAGGGTCCAGGGAGACAGACAGACAGAGGAGAATAGGATGAAGGGCAGACAGACAGGCAGACAGACAGGCAGACAGACAGACAGATGAGAATAGGGTGGAGGGCAGCAGGGAGACAGACAGACGAGAATAGGGTGGAGGGCAGCAGGGAGACAGACAGACAGACAGACAGACAGACAGACAGACAGACAGACAGACAGACAGACAGACAGACAGACAGACAGACAGACGAGAATAGGGTGGAGGGCAGCAGGGAGACAGAGACAGACAGACAGACAGACAGACAGACAGACAGACAGACAGACAGACAGACAGACAGACAGACAGACAGATGAGAATAGGGTGGAGGGCAGCAGACAGACAGACAGACAGACAGACAGACAGACAGACAGACAGACAGACAGACAGACGAGAATAGGGTGGAGGGCGACAGACAGACAGACAGACAGACAGACAGACAGACAGACAGACAGACAGACAGACAGACAGACAGACAGACAGATGAGAATAGGGTGGAGGGCAGCAGGGAGACAGACAGACAGACAGACAGACAGACAGACAGACAGACAGACAGACAGACAGACAGACAGACAGACAGACAGACAGATGAGAATAGGGTGGAGGGCAGCAGACAGACAGACAGACAGACAGACAGACAGACAGACAGACAGACAGATGAGAATAGGGTGGAGGGCAGCAGACAGACAGACAGACAGACAGACAGACAGACAGACAGACAGACAGACAGACAGAGACAGACAGATGAGAATAGGGTGGAGGGCAGACAGACAGGAAGGAAGGCAGCTATCATCTAGACCACTAGACTAGTGGCACCCTTTCCCTTTACAGTGCACTACTATTGACCAGAGTCCATGTACAGTAGTGCACTATAAAGGGAATAGGGTGCCATTTGTTATATATAATATATACAGTGGGGAGAACAAGTATTTGATACACTGCCGATTTTGCAGGTTTTCCTACTTACAAAGCATGTAGAGGTCTGTAATTTTTTATCATAGGTACACTTCAACTGTGAGAGACGGAATCTAAAACAAAAATCCAGAAAATCACATTGTATGATTTTTAAGTAATTCATTTGCATTTTATTGCATGACATTTTTAAGAGGCATTGCTTTAGTCTAGGATTTAACCCATGTCTATGAAACCGCTCTTAGTGTAGTCATTGTTCAGTCGTCTTCCGTCTCCCTTCCTTCTTCTGTTATGTTGGACGTATTAGATTACACTTCAACAAGGGCACAAACCCTTAATGGAAACGTTTAAACCCGTATTGCTGTAGTGAATTTAGTGGCTGTTGCGTGTGGCGCTCCAGTCACTTCTGTTTGCTGGTCGTGACACATGTTGAGTGATTTTTAATCATTTGCTTTTTTATAAAACCCCACGTAGGTTGTACTGAAAACTCTCTGAGCCCGTATCAATGACACAACATCAACTGTCAACTGTACAGTTGCATTACTATTCCTGTAACGGCTCTCTTTCGGTGAGTGAGTAGACCAAGGCGCAGCGGGTTGTGAATACATAATGACTTTATTAAACAAGACGGGAAAAAACACGAAAACACTATAACAAACTAAACTTGATAACCTACAAAATAATAAACGATGAAGACAAACCTAAACTACGAACTTACATGAAACGAAGAACACATGAACAGGAACGACCGAAAGAACGAGAGGAGACAGTACCGTGTGGTGCAACAAACACAGACACAGCGACAATCACCCACAAACAAACAGTGAGAACAACCTACCTTAATATGACTCTCAATTAGAGGAAAACGCAAAACACCTGCCATACCTTAAGGGAAGTCTGGGACGGGAGCCGTATGGTTAGTGAAGAAAGTCCCATTGCAAATGTACGGTCCCTTACCTGACGTCTTAATACGTCGCAGAAAATCGCGGACGGCGTCGGGCCGTGGGCGGCGGAGAGCTCTTTCAGGAAGTCACTCAAAAAAACGTTTCGGAATTTCGGTTTCCGTTTTATAAAAATGACAAATTTTTGACTTTTTTCTGCATTCTCGAAAATTCCCACAAGAGGGAAAATAAATCATATTGCAGGCGCACGAGCACGTGGCAAACGAGCGCGGCCTTTTCTCCTAAACTGAAAATATTTCGAAGACGAAACTCGGCGAGCGTAGGTTTGGAGTAATGGGCAGTTGGCCCCGAACAAGATGGCGTCGAGACCTCGGCGCTTTTTGAGTTATGGCCATTTTTCTGGGATTAAAGGGTTAAAACGCAAGTAGGGTGCTAATTTGACCGCTTCATGTCAAAGTACATAAGCATACGGTGTCAGGAAAAAAAGAACCAGCCATTTATCTATCGTAATTTAAGAGAAATCGTACATTGACCGTTTGGTGATGTTCACAAAGAGGATTTTTTTTTTCAAAAAAATCACAGATCCAGTTGCAGTGTGTTCAGACGTACATTTTTAAAGTGGGTCTCGAAGCTCTGCGAGAATCCTGTGATTTTATATGATTTTATGAAATAACACACACTCATTTAACCCTCTTTAAATAAGTCAGTTCTTAACATAAAGACTTAAAACTCAATATTATATAAGAGCCTACACCAAGGAGGGTATGTGTTCAATTTCAGCTTCCTATGTCAACTGGAAGTACCTTAAAATGGTGCCACAGGGTCAGGTTTGAAGGGTAATAAAGGTCAGATCTTTTCAAAACTTCACTTGTGTGATTAGACAACCCTCATGAACTGTAATCAGTCATTTTTCCCAACAGATGTCAAAGAAAATCTCTCTCACACAATCACACACACACAAAAAGGAAAGATGGAGTAAAAAAGTACGGTGCTTAACGACACACAAAGCCCACAATGGCATTACTATTATCTCTAGGCCGTGCCGAGTTCAACGAGATGCCCCGCTTGACCGTAGCTCGCTCGGTTTGAGCACAGCGACCGTTACAAGAGAACGGACACAAATGACCTTTTGACCTCAATGTCAATTTCATTTGCTTTTGGGACACAGAGAGAGAACCGTTAAGGTTAGAAACACAATTTCACCTCAGGAGTGTTCTTAAGGTCCTCCCGATCTGTGCAAGCCTAACCCTGACCTTGTGGCATTAACCCTTCACAGTTAAAAGAAGGTGTTTACATCAAATAGTTTACAATGAAATGTCTCCCCATTGGAATACATTGACTGCACCTCTAAATTCAACCTAAAGCCTATGTGGGTTATGATTGTCTTATGAACCTGTCTTTGATGTCAGTCCATCAAGCCACCATGAGGTCTACCTGTGTCGATTCTAAGCTTCCTGGAGCAACCGGAAGTGGTTAAATCACCCTAAAAGTGTTTGCCATAGCCAACCTGCAGTTTGAGAGAAATAGTGCATTCAGCCCTATGTAAATCAGTCAATTTTTAACATACAGACTTAAAACTCAGGATTCTGTAACAGCCTACTCCAGTGATGATATGTGTTTATTTATAGCTTCCTGTGACAACCGGAAGTGCCATAACTGGTGTCAAATGGGCTGTTTCGAAGGGTTAAAAATGTCAAATCTTTCCAAAACTTCATATATGTGAATAGACAACCCTCCTGAACTGTAAATCAGTTCTTGATCCCATCAGATTTCAACAAAAAAAAATACACACCGACACAGAAATGATGGAGGGACACACTGAGGGGCTAAGAGGCAGACAGTGCCTGCAGTAGTTACTTTTGTTCCAACTTTTAAAGAACCGTCAGACCTAGAGTTCTGAAAATTTACAAACCTGTTCTAGACCTCAGGTCGATTGTGCACGGTGAATTATATGACTCTAGAAGGTTCTCGGATCGATAAAAAGCCTCGTGTATTTGCCATGTTTTCAATTCATTTTGACCTCAACGAAACGGACGACCTTTAGAAAAGTCCCAGAGTCTCAAGACTAGGTGCGTTGAAACCGGCTCGGCCCATAGAGACAGACCCCAACGAGCCTGTTTGATTGCTCATTCAAGGACCCCGTAGCAAGGCAATGAAAAAAGTGGAATTTCAGCACCAATTAGGGTTTTGCTCGGGCACCGAATGACCTATCGAGCCGAAACTTGGGATTCGAGGTCGCTTCACATAGGGCTAAACATAATGTGTGAACTGGACCCGCAGCTAGAACATAACTACGTATTATTTGTTTTATTATGGTTTAAATGGAAGGCGCTGTGAATTTTGGGCCTGCTCTGAAATATGTTATAGTTGGCATCTAAAGGAGTTGGAAAAAGTGAGTTTGGAGTCAGATGGTATCAGTTTGGTGTCTGAAAATATCTATTTGACTGATGGACACTGACTTGCTCGTTGACTTTTGTACATTTGCAATATGTTTCAACGGGGAGGTACCATGAGGAAAAAGCGACATGATGAAATTTCACGAAACGAGCGATGGAGAGGAACCACTATCACTGCCCGGCCATCCTGAGGTCATCAGACCGTTGACTTTTGCATTTCTAAAGTATTTAAGAGAATGTACGTTACATTTGCAATATGATTCAACATCACATCATATTGCAAATGCACGTTAGATTTGCAATATGATGTGATGTTGAATCATATTGCAAATGTAACGTGCATTCTTTAAATACTTTAGAAATACAAAAGTCAACGTCCTGATGACCTCAGGATGGCCGGGCAGTGATAGTGGTTCCTCTCCAACGCTCGTTGCGTGAAATTTCATCATGTCGATTTTGGTGATGGTACCCCCGCGTTGAAACATATTGCAAATGTACAAAAGTCGACTAGCAAGTCAACTAGCAAGTGTCAACAAAAGTCAACTAGCAAGTGTCCATCAGTCAATTGGATATTTTCAGACACCAAACTGATACCATCTGACTCCAAACTCACTTTTTACAACTCCTTTAGAAGCCAACTATCACATATTTCAGAGCAGGCCCAAAATTCACAGCGCCTTCCATGAATGCACCAAAATAGCATTCTGAAATCACCACTAAAATGACATCGCCATATTCTCCAGGCCGTGCCGAGTTCAACGGGATGCCCCGCTTGACCGTAGCTCGCTCGGTCTGAGCGCAGCGACCGTTACAAGAGAACGGACACAAATGACCTTTTGACCTCAATGTCAATTTCATTTGCTTTTGGGAGACAGAGAGAGAACCGTTAAGGTTAGAAGCACAATTTCACCTCAGGAACAATCCTAAGGTCCTCCCGATCTGTGCAAGCCTAACCTTGACCTTGTGGCATTAACCCTTCACAGTTAAAAGAAGGCGTTTACATCAAACATTTTACAATGACATTTCGCCCCATAGGAATACATTGACTGCTCCTCTAAATTCAACCTGAAGCCTATGTGGGTTATGAATGTCTTATGAACCTGTCTTTGATAACAATCCATCAGGCTACTATGAGGTCTACCTGTGTTGATTTTAAGCTACCTGGAGCAACCGGAAGTGGTTAAAATCACCCTAAAAAGTGTCCAGATATACATGACTTGCAATTTTGAAAATCACTGCATTCAACCCTATGTAGATCAGTCAATTCTTAACGTATAGACTTAAAACTCAGGATTCTGTAACAGCATACCCCAGTCAAGATATGTGTTTACCTATAGCTTCCTGTGCCAACCGGAAGTGCCTTAAAATGGTGTCATGGTGCTGTTTCGAAGGGTTAAAAAGGTCAGAACTTTTCAAAACTTCATTTGTGTGATTAGACAACCCTCATGAACTGTAAATCAGTCACTTCTCTAAGCAGATGTCAAAGGAAAGCTCTCTCTCACACACAAACACACACAAAAAGCAATGATGGAGTGAAAAAGTACGGTGCTTAAAGACACACAAAGCCTGCAATGGCATGACTATTATCTCCAGGCCGTGCCGAGTTCAACGAGATGCCCCGCTTGACCGTAGCTCGCTCGGTCTGAGAGCAGCGACCGTTACAAGAGAACGGACCCAAATGACCCTTTGACCTCAATGTCAATTTTATTTGCTTTTGGGAGACAGAGAGAGAACCGTTAAGGTTAGAAACACAATTTCACCTCAGGAACAATCCTAAGGTCCTCCTGATCTGTGCAAGCCTAACCTGGACCTTGTGGCATTAACCCTTGACAGTTAAAAGAAGGTGTTTACATAAAACAGTTTACAATGACATGTCTCCCCATTGGAATGCATTGAGTGCACCTCTAAATTCAACCTGAAGCCTATGTGGGTTATGAATGTCTTATGAACCTGTCTTTGATGACAGTCCATCAGGCCACCATGAGGTCTACCTGTGTCGATTCTAAGCTTCCTGGAGCAACCGGAAGTGGTTAAAATCACCCTAAAAGTGTTTGCAATACCCAACCTGCAGTTTGAGAGAAATAGTGCATTCAGCCCTATGTAAATCAGTCAAATTTTAACATATAGACTTAAAACTCAGGATTCTCTAACAGCATACTCCAGTGAGTATATGTGTTTATTTTCAGCTTCCTGTACCAACCGGAAGTGCCATAATTGGTGTCAAATGGGCTGTTTTGAAGGGTTAAAAATGTCAAATCTTTCCAAAACTTCATATATGTGAATAGACAACCCTCCTGAACTGTAAATCAGTCATTCATCCCATCAGATTAAAAAAAAAAAATACACACCCACACAGAAATGATGGAGGGACACACTGAGGGGCTAAGAGGCAGACAGTGCCTGTGGTAGTTACTTTTGTTCCCACTTTTAAAGAACCGTCAGACCTAGAGTTCTGAAACTTTGGAAACCTGTTCTAGACCTCAGGTTGATTGTGCACGGTGAGTTATGTGGCTCTAGAAGGTTCTCAGACCGATAAACAGCCTCGTGTATTTGCAGTGTTTTCAATTCATTTTCAGCTCAACGAAACTGACGACATTTAGAAAAGTCCCAGAGTCTCAAGACTAGGTGCATTGAAACCGGCTCGGCCCATAGAGACAGACCCCAACGAGCCTGTTTGATTGCTCATTCAAGGACCTCGTAGCAAGGCAATGAAAAAAGTGGATTTTCAGCACCAATTAGCGTTTTGCTCGGACACCGAATGACCTATTGAGCCGAAACTTGGGATTCGAGGTCGCCTCACATAGGGCTAAACATAATGTGAGAACTGGACCCGCAGCTAGAACATAACTACGTATTATTTGTTTTATTATGGTTTAAATGGAAGGCGCTGTGAATTTTGGGCCTGCTCTGAAATATGTTATAGTTGGCTTCTAAAGGAGTTGGAAAAAGTGAGTTTAGTGTCAGATGGTATCAGTTTGGTGTCTGACAATATCCAATTGACTGATGGACACTGACTTGCTAGTTGACTTTTGTGCATTTGCAATATGTTTCAACGGGGGGGTACCATCACCAAAATCGACATGATGAAATTACCACGCAACGAGCGATGGAGAGGAACCACTAACACTGCCCGGCCATCCTGAGGTCATCAGGACGTTCAATTTTGTATTTCTAAAGTATTTAAAGAATGCACGTTACATTTGCAATATGATTCAACACATCATATTGCAAATGTAACACTGTGTGTTATGTTTGCAATATGATTCAACACATCATATTACAAATGTAACACTGTGTGTTATGTTTGCAATATGATTCAACACATCATATTGCAAATGTAACACTGTGTGTTATGTTTGCAATATGATTCAACACATCATATTACAAATGTAACACTGTGTGTTATGTTTGCAATATGATTCAACACATCATATTGCAAATGTAACACTGTGTGTTATGTTTGCAATATGATTCAACACATCATATTACAAATGTAACACTGTGTGTTATGTTTGCAATATGATTCAACACATCATATTGCAAATGTAACAGTGTGTGTTTGCAATATGATTCAACAGTGTGTTATGTTTGCAATATGATGTGATGTTTTTCACTGTTGAATCATATGCAAATGTAACGTGCATTCTTTAAATAAACCCTATGTGGGTTATGAATGTCTTATGAACCTGTCTTCAATGACAATCCATCAAGCCACTATGAGGTCTACCTGTGTTGATTCTAAGCTTCCTGGAGCAACCGGAAGTGATAAAATCACCCTAAAAGTGTTTTACCCAACCAGCAGTTTGTGATATATAGTGCATTCAACCCTGTGTAAATCAGTCAGTTCTTAACGTATAGACTTAAAACTCAGGATTCTGTAAAAGCATACCCCGATCAGGATAGGTCTTTACTTATAGCTTCCTGTGCCAACCGGAAGTGCCTTAAAATGGGGTCATAGGTGCTGTTTCAAATGGTTAAAAAAGTCAGATCTCTCCAAAACTTTATGTGTGTGATTAGGCAACCTTCATGCACTGTAAATCAGTAATTTCTCTAAACAGATGTCAAAGAAAAGCTCACATACACACACACAGACACACACAGCAAGGATGGAATGAAAAAGTATGGTGCTTAAAGACACACAGAGCCTTAAATGCTTTTAGGGGGGATCCAGACTTCCATACCCGCTCTGGGAACACTATACTACGGGCAAAAATCAATGGGTGCTGGCCTGAGTGATTTATGGAGGTTTTCAAAAAAAGTCAAAAAATATTGTTTTTTTTTCTTGAAAATATTTTATGTTTTTTCTTCTCGAGTCAATGACCTGAGTGATTTATGGAGTTTTTCCAAAAAACTCAAAAAATATTCTAAGTCCAAACTTTTCGTGCACCTGGTATTTTTTTTGGGTTACCAGGTGCCATGGTTGAAATTGCTTTTAGGGGGCATCCAGAATTCCATACCCGCTCTGGGAGCACTATTCTACGGACAAAAATCAATGTGTGCTGGCCTGAGTGATTTATGGAGGTTTCCAAAAAAAGTCAAAAAATATTCTATGTTTTGGGTTACCAGGCGTCATTTTTCAAAACGGTTTTAAATGCTTCATTTTGGCCTTTTAAAAACAAAATGTTATTTTCGACTATGAAATCCAAAAAGCACTTTTTTAAAGGGGTTGATAAGTTTTTCCTAATTTATTCACATTTTTGACTTCATATTAAATCAGATTGCAAATGCACAAAACATATTCCTTAAGTACAAGTAAACATTTCAAAAAAAATTATGATAAAAAAATGTGACTAAAGTATCTTCATACAGTTCTTATACATGTGTAATTGACCTAAAAATCGAAAGAATTTCAAAAAACGGTCCAGAAAGCACTTTTTTAAAGGGGGTGATACGTTTTTTCCAAATTTTTGACATTTTTGACTTTTGACTTTTGACTTCCTATGAAATCACATTCCAAATGCACAAAACATATACCTTAAGTTCAAATAACATTTCAAAAAAAATTATGTTAATAAAATTTGAAAAAAGTATTTTCATATAGTTCTTACACATGTGTAATTGACATAAAACTCGAAAGAATTTCGAAAAACGGTCCAGAAAGCACTTTTTTAAGGGGGTGATAAGTTTTTGCCAAAACTTTCAAAATCTCAAAATTTTACTCTTGGGTCTTGACTTGCGTTACATAAAGCCTATGAAAAATTTAGATAGAACAAACTCGCCCACTATAGGAATTTTGGAGTGTTACACAGCTCATTTGCAATATGGCATTTGCCATCAACTTTGGATGAAACACCGCCAGAAGTAGTGTACTTGTCCATCGTGTATATGCTGCGCTCGGTGCCAATAAGTTGCCATGTTATTTTGTACAATTGGGGGGGGACTTCCCTTACTCTAATTAAGAGCCATACCAGGCAACCCAAAACCAACATAGAAACGGAAAACATAGACTGCCCACCCAAAACTCACGCCCTGACCATCACACACATACAAAACAACAGAAAACAGGTCAGGAACGTGACAGAACCCCCCCCTCAAGGTGCGAACGCCGGGCGCACCAGCACAAAGTCCAGGGGAGGGTCTGGGTGGGCATCTGACCACGGTGGTGGCTCAGGCTCCGGACGCTGTCCCCACACCACCATAGTCACTCCCCGCTTCTGTATCCCCCTCCCAATGACCACCCTCCAACTAAAACCACCTAAATGAAGGGGCAGCACCGGGATAAGGGCCAGCACCGGGATAAGGGGCAGCACCGGGATAAGGGGCAGCACCGGGATAAGGGGCAGCACCGGGATAAGGGGCAGCACCGGGATAAGGGGCAGCACCGGGATAAGGGGCAGCACCGGGATAAGGGGCGGCAGGTCCTGGCTGAGGGACTCTGGCAGATCCTGGCTGAGGGACTCTGGCAGGTCCTGGCTGAGGGACTCTGGCAGGTCCGGGCTGAGGGACTCTGGCAGGTCCGGGCTGAGGGACTCTGGCAGGTCCGGGCTGAGGGACTCTGGCAGGTCCGGGCTGAGGGACTCTGGCAGGTCCGGGCTGTAGGGCAGCTCATGACTGTAGGGCAGCTCATGACTGTAGGGCAGCTCATGACTGTAGGGCAGCTCATGACTGTAGGGCAGCTCATGACTGTTGGGCAGCTCATGACTGGAGGGCAGCTCATGACTGGAGGGCAGCTCATGACTGGAGGGCAGCTCATGACGGGAGGGCAGCTCATGACTGGAGGGCAGCTCACGACTGAAAGGCAGCTCACGACTGTAGGGCAGCTCATGACTGGAGGGCAGCTCATGACTGGAGGGCGTCTCTGGCAGCTCCTGACTGGCTGGCGTCTCTGGCAGCTCCTGACTGACGGACGGCTCTGGCAGCTCCTGACTGACGGACGGCTCTGGCAGCTCCTGACTGACGGACGGCTCTAGCGGCTCCTGACTGACGGACGGCTCTAATGGCTCGGGACAGACGGGCGGCTCTAATGGCTCGTGGCAGACGGATGGCTCAGAAGGCGCTGTGCAGACGGATGGCTCAGAAGGCGCTGTGCAGACGGATGGCTCAGAAGGCGCTGGGCAGACGGATGGCTCAGACGGCGCTGGGCAGACGGATGGCTCAGACGGCGCTGGGCAGACAGATGGCTCAGACGGCGCTGGGCAGACAGATGGCTCAGACGGCGCTGGGCAGACAGATGGCTCAGACGGCGCTGGGCAGACAGATGGCTCAGACGGCGCTGGGCAGACAGATGGCTCAGACGGCGCTGGGCAGACAGATGGCTCAGACGGAGCTGGGCAGACAGGCAGTGCAGAAGGCGTTGGGCAGACGGCCGACTCTGCCCTGCTGAGGCGCACAGTAGGCCTGGTGCGTGGTGCCGTAACTGGAGGTACCGGGATGACGGCACGCACTTCAAGGCTAGTGCGGGGAGCAGGGACAGGGCACACTGACTTCTCGAAGCGCACTATAGGCCTGGTGCGTGGTACCGGAACTGGAGGTACCGGGCTGAGGGCACGCACCTCAGGGCGAGTGCGGGGAGAAGGAACAGTGCGTACAGGGCTCTGGAGACGCACAGATGGCTTAGTGCGTGGTGCCGGAACTGGAGGCACTGGGCTGGAGACACGCACCATAGGGAGAGTGCGTGGAGGAGGAACAGGGCTCTTAAAACGCACTGGAAGCCTGGTGCGTGGTGTAGGCACTGGTGGTACTGGGCTGGGGCGAGGAGGTAGCGCCGGAAATACCGGACCGTGTAGGCGTACTGGCTCCCTTGAGCACTGAGCCTGCCCAACCTTACCTGGTTGCATGCTCCCCGTAGCCCGTCCAGTGCGGGGAGGTGGAATAACCCGCACTGGGCTGTGTTGGCGAACCGGGGACACCATGCGTAAGGCTGGTGCCATGTAAGCCGGCCCAAGGAGACGTACTGGTGGCCAGATATGTAGGGCCGGCCTCATGACATTTGGCTCAATGCCCAATCTAGCCCTACCAGTGCGGGGAGGTGGAATAACCCGCACTGGGCTATGAACACGTACAGGAGACACCGTGCGCTCTACTGCGTAACACGGTGTCTGCCCGTACTCCCGCTCTCCACGGTTAGCCTGGGAAGTGGGCGCAGGTCTCCTACCTGCCCTCGGCCCACTACCTCTCAGCCCCCCCCCAATAAATTTTTGGGTAGTACTTGCGGGCTTCCAGCCTTGCTTCCGTGCTGCCTCCTCATAACGTCGCCTCTCCGCTTTCGCTGCCTCCAGCTCCGCTTTGGGGCGGCGACACTCCACTGGCTCTGCCCAGGGTCCTTTACCGTCCAGGATCTCTTCCCATGTCCAATCCTCCTTTTCCCACTGCTGCTGTCGTTGCTGTCCGTTAACCCGCTGCTTGATCTGGGTTTGGTGGGTGATTCTGTAACGGCTCTCTTTCGGTGAGTGAGTAGACCAAGGCGCAGCGGGTTGTGAATACATAATGACTTTATTAAACAAGACGGGAAAAAACACGAAAACACTATAACAAACTAAACTTGATAACCTACAAAATAATAAACGATGAAGACAAACCTAAACTACGAACTTACATGAAACGAAGAACACATGAACAGGAACGACCGAAAGAACGAGACGAGACAGTACCGTGTGGTGCAACAAACACAGACACAGCGACAATCACCCACAAACAAACAGTGAGAACAACCTACCTTAATATGACTCTCAATTAGAGGAAAACGCAAAACACCTGCCTCTAATTAAGAGCCATACCAGGCAACCCAAAACCAACATAGAAACGGAAAACATAGACTGCCCACCCAAAACTCACGCCCTGACCATCACACACATACAAAACAACAGAAAACAGGTCAGGAACGTGACAATTCCAGTCTGCACACTATTCCCAGATGGGAACACCAGTCGTCCCACCTGTGCACAGCAGCACAGAGACCAGGCAGCAGTGGCATAAACCGAGAACTACGGTATGTTCTAATACCTATACCACATATCAACATCGTTTGGTTATAATCACATCGTAGTGCTAATAAATGATTTAATGAAAGTTTAAATCGCCTCATGATTAGATTTAGAATAGTGCCCTCGTACTGTCTTTTTACAGGGTCTGAAACCTGGGCCCAGAGGCAAAATGACCATCACCAAGCCCACCAAACAGCACATGGCAGAAGGAGGGATTAGGTGAGTATTCCCTAATAGGATTCCCTAATAGGATTCCCTAATACTATTCCCTAATAGTATTCCCTAACAGTATTCCCTAATAGCCAGTATAGTAGGTAGTAGCTGGTCAAGTCCTATTACACTTTAATTATACTAAATGATTTAATTTCAGGTGGTTTCAAGTACATTGTTTAGATTGGCTAACCACAGCGGCTGCTCTGCTTTGCAGAAGTACACTCTCCAGCACCCTTCTTGGACCTGTCAGTCCTCCAGATAGAAGAGAGGCAGACGAGAACTCTGGCCCTCTATCCAAGCCATTGATATGCAGCACGGGGATGTTTGCTGAAAAAGCTTTTAGTCGACTCCCCTCTTTGGAAAAGGTTGGGAGCCTCCTGTCTTACCAGCAGCCTCCAATCACAAACGAGACACATTGTTCACCATAAGGAGACACCACCATTCCCTTCACAGCCCCTGGATGGCTACAGACTGGAGAGCAACTTTCAAGGCTGTACATTTGTGCTCGGTGAAGAAGTCCAGCTTCAACATAGTCTCTTCAGGTGAGAGAATACATAGAGACCCAGGTGGTGTTCTCACTAATTAGAGAGAAGGGTGACTGGTACTATTTATATATGTGTACATGCACAAGTTCTTAGGCAGGAAAGACTTAATAACTACGGACAGGCTCCTTTTAATCTTTCAATTCATGAACGAGAAACAAACCAACAAATCTGTCTGTGCAATTCATTTAATAAATCATTTAAAAAATAATGAAGTTACATTTTTTTCTGTTCTCTTGTCACTGTAAATAAAAAACTCTCAACAACATGTTGTGTTTGGAGTATAAAGCTGTGGTGTTTTAACGATCAATAAATGGACTACAGGGTGTTAGACAATGTGGATGATCACAGCAACAACCACAAAAAAAAAGGAAAGATTGCATTGCAGTAGTAGCTCATTGCTCATTGGCACATGTCTTCACAAGAGGTTCCACACTGGTCATTTTTTTTGTGAGAAGGCAAGCCACAGCCCAGATTCAGTTGATGCTTCGCATCAGTGACATGAGGATTTCTTGGACATGGTAGTTACTCCACTGGAATAGCAAAGGTACTGCTCTCTTCTTCAAACGTCGAAGCCCACTAGAAGGCTGAATCAATCAAATGTTATTTATAAAGCCCTTCCTTACATCAGCTGATATCTCAAAGTGCTGTACAGAAACCCAGCCTAAAACCCCTAAACAGCAAGCAATGCAGGTGTAGAAGCACGGTGGCTAGGAAAAACTCCCTAGAAAGGCCAGAACCTAGGAAGAAACCTAGAGAGGAACCAGGCTATGAGGGGTGGCCAGTCCTCTTCTGGCTGTGCCGGGTGAAGATTATAACAGATAAATGACATCTTATTAATTTCCTAACTTTCAAATAATAACGTTAACGTCGTTAGCGCTAACATTAGCTAGGTACTGGTAGCTAACATTTGCTAGCTAAAGAGAGAAAGACAGAACACAATAATCAAATTACTAAAAATCACTAACTGAACGGATAAACAGAATTTTCAACAAGAATGATAAAAAAAACGCAATAGAAATATGATTATATTGATATACTGAGGTAAATGATAAAACGAGCGACTTCGAGGCTACAATCAGGATGACAGGAAGTGATTGGAACAGGAAGCTATGTATCGGGTAGGAAGGTGAGCGGAAGTGGGCGTTGCTACATTGTGCAAAAGGGCCATTGAGCCTGCTCTGTAAATCAGAGGATAAGAGTCTGGAGAGCAGTGTGTTATTGAGCCTGCTCTGTAAATCAGAGGATACGTGTCTGGAGAGCAGTGTGTTATTGAGCCTGCTCTGTAAATCAGAGGATAAGAGTCTGGAGAGCAGTGTATTATTGAGCCTGCTCTGTAAATCAGAGGATAAGAGTCTGGAGAGCAGTGTGTTATTGAGCCTGCTCTGTAAATCAGAGGATATGAGTCTGGAGAGCAGTGTGTTATTGAGCCTGCTCTGTAAATCAGAGGATACGTGTCTGGAGAGCAGTGTGTTATTGAGCCTGCTCTGTAAATCAGAGGATATGAGTCTGGAGAGCAGTGTGTTATTGAGCCTGCTCTGTAAATCAGAGGATACGTGTCTGGAGAGCAGTGTGTTATTGAGCCTGCTCTGTAAATCAGAGGATAAGAGTCTGGAGAGCAGTGTGTTATTGAGCCTGCTCTGTAAATCAGAGGATATGTGTCTGGAGAGCAGTGTGTTATTGAGCCTGCTCTGTAAATCAGAGGATAAGAGTCTGGAGAGCAGTGTGTTATTGAGCCTGCTCTGTAAATCAGAGGATAAGAGTCTGGAGAGCAGTGTGTTATTGAGCCTGCTCTGTAAATCAGAGGACACGTGTCTGGAGAGCAGTGTGTTATTGAGCCTGCTCTGTAAATCAGAGGACACGTGTCTGGAGAGCAGTGTGTTATTGAGCCTGCTCTGTAAATCAGAGGATACGTGTCTGGAGAGCAGTGTGTTATTGAGCCTGCTCTGTAAATCAGAGGATAAGAGTCTGGAGAGCAGTGTGTTATTGAGCCTGCTCTGTAAATCAGAGGATAAGAGTCTGGAGAGCAGTGTGTTATTGAGCCTGCTCTGTAAATCAGAGGATAAGAGTCTGGAGAGCAGTGTGTTATTGAGCCTGCTCTGTAAATCTGAGGATATGAGTCTGGAGAGCAGTGTGTTATTGAGCCTGCTCTGTAAATCAGAGGATACGTGTCTGGAGAGCAGTGTGTTATTGAGCCTGCTCTGTAAATCAGAGGATACGTGTCTCGAGAGCAGTGTGTTATTGAGCCTGCTCTGTAAATGTCACGTTCCTGACCTATTTCTGTTAGTTTGTTGTATGTGTTAGTTGGTCAGGACGTGAGTTTGGGTGGGCATTCTATGTTGTCTGTTTCTATGTTGGTTTAAGGGTTGCCTGGTATGGCTCTCAATTAGAGGCAGGTGTTTGGCGTTCCTCTAATTGAGAGTCATATTTAGGTAGGTTGTTTCACAGTGTTCGTTGTGGGTGGTTGTCTCCTGTGTCAGTGTTTGTCGCACCATACGGAACTGTTCGGTTTGTTTTGTACATCGTCATTTTGTGTAGTCTATTTTCCCTGTTCTTGCGTTCTTCGTGTTTAATGTAAGTTCGTCGTCCAGGTCTGTCTACTCCGTTTGTTGTTTTGTTAGTTATAGTGAAGTTCGTGTTTTTTCGTCTTTTCTTTAAATAAATTATGTGTTCACAACCCGCTGCGCCTTGGTTCCATCACTACTCCTCCTCTTCGGTTGAAGAGGAGGAGGACAACCGTTACAGTAAATCAGAGGATATGTGTCTGGAGAGCAGTGTGTCATTGAGCCTGCTCTGTAAATCTGAGGATACGCGTCTTGAGAGCAGTGTGTTATTGAGCCTTCTGTCTCCTCTCTGTCTCCTCTCCTCTCTCTTGGCAGTGGCACCTGACTGATCCTGTCTAGAGTCCAACAGCACAAACCACTCCAGTGATTCAGCCTAGTGTTATAAGACAACACTCCAGCTGCTCTCCAAGGCTCTTCTTTTCGGTGTGTTTCTGATCCATGTGTCAAGCCACAGAGAAAGAGACATTAAAGGGCCTGCAATCTCTCTCCGGATAGACAGTTTGCTGTTTTAGAGAACCAAGGTGGTCATGTCCAGGCAGCTCCGTCCACTGTCAGGCAGCTCCATCCACTGTCAGGCATCTCCGTCCACTGTCAGGCAGCTCCATCCACTATCAGGCAGCTCCGTCCACTGTCAGGCAGCTCCATCCACTATCAGGCAGCTCCATCCACTATCAGGCAGCTCCATCCACTGTCAGATAGCTCCATCCACGGTCAGGCAGCTCCATCCACAGTCAGATAGCTCCATCCACAGTTAGACAGCTCCATCCACTGTCAGACAGCTCCATCCAGTCAGACAGATTGAAATGGAGACATGGTCCTCTCCCTGCAGTCAGTGAATCTATTCCCCATAGTTTGGTCATCACATCACCAGATGACGGCTTGTCTCTAACAGACTCCCTGACAGAACAGAGACAGACGGACCTGATGTTTATTGTCTGTAGCGTATAGACAGTTTCCTGAATAATAATGTTTCTGGATGAGACTGCTGATACTGTAACTGAGCTAGTTGACACATGAACAGTTTAGAAAGTGGCTTGATACAATAGTGAGCTCTCTTCAAGTCTATCAGATAACTCTCTTTCCATCAGTAGTCAGAGTTTCTAATGTGTGTCTGTTTCTCCTCCCCCTCCTCCCCCATTCCTCTTCTCCCTCCTTCCCCCTCTCCTCTCCTCTCCTCCCCCTGCCTCTCCCCCTTGCCTCCCCCTCCGTTCCCCCACTCCTCTCCTCCCCTGCCCCTCCTTCCCCCTCTCCTCTCCTCCCCCTACCTCTGCCCCTCCTCTTCTCCCTCCTTCCCCCTCTCATTTCCTCCCCCCTCCAGTTTTCTGGTGCTGCTGATACAGATGAATGATGACATACTTACACTCACACAAACGCACTCACCCCCCCCCCCCCCCCCCCCTCCCTACACACACACACACAACACTATAGTTCTGACCTTCAGTATCAGTGAATCTATTGCAGGTTAGCGTTTTTTGGTAATGAATATTGTTCTGGAGGCATCTCTAAAGAGTGGTCACTAGCTGGTTTTAACCATAACCTTATCCACACTGCTAAACCTAATGCCTAACCTTAATACCTAACCTTAACCACACTGCTAACCCTAATACCTAAACTTAACCTTATCCACACTGCTAACCCTAATACCTAACCTTAACCACACTGCTAACCCTAATGCCTAACCTTAACCACACTGCTAACCCTACTGCCTAACCTTAACCTTATCCACACTGCTAACCCTACTGCCTAACCTTAACCACACTGCTAACCCTAATGCCTAACCTTAACCACACTGCTAACCCTAATGCCTAACCCTAACCACACTGCTAACCCTAATACCTAACCTTAACCACACTGCTAACCCTAATGCCTAACCTTAACCACACTGCTAACCCTAATGCCTAACCCTAACCACACTGCTAACCCTAATGCCTAACCTTAACCACACTGCTAACCCTAATGCCTAACCCTAACCACACTGCTAACCCTAATGCCTAACCTTAACCACACTGCTAACCCTAATGCCTAACCCTAACCACACTGCTAACCCTAATGCCTAACCTTAACCTTAACCACACTGCTAACCCTAATGCCTAACCTTAACCTTAACCACACTGCTAACCCTAATGCCTAACCTTAACCACACTGCTAACCCTAATGCCTAACCTTAACCACACTGCTAACCCTAATGCCTAACCTTAACCACACTGCTAACCCTAATGCCTAACCTTATCCACACTGCTAACCCTACTGCCTAACCTTATCCACACTGCTAACCCTACTGCCTAACCTTATCCACACTGCTAACCCTACTGCCTAACCTTAACCACACTGCTAACCCTACTGCCTAACCTTATCCACACTGCTAACCCTACTGCCTAACCTTATCCACACTGCTAACCCTACTGCCTAACCTTATCCACACTGCTAACCCTAATGCCTAACCTTATCCACACTGCTAACCCTACTGCCTAACCTTAACCTTATCCACACTGCTAACCCTAATGCCTAACCTTAACCACACTGCTAACCCTACTGCCTAACCTTATCCACACTGCTAACCCTAATGCCTAACCTTAACCACACTGCTATCTCCAATGCCTAACCTTAACCACACTGCTAACCCTACTGCCTAACCTTAACCACACTGCTATCTCCAATACCTAACCTTAACCACACTGCTAACCCTAATGCCTAACCTTAACCACACTGCTAACCCTACTGCCTAACCTTATCCACACTGCTAACCCTACTGCCTAACCTTATCCACACTGCTAACCCTACTGCCTAACCTTATCCACACTGCTAACCCTACTGCCTAACCTTAACCACACTGCTAACCCTAATACCTAACCTTAACCTTATCCACACTGCTAACCCTAATGCCTAACCTTAACCACACTGCTAACCCTAATACCTAACCTTAACCACACTGCTACCCTAATGCCTAACCTTAACCACACTGCTAACCCTAATGCCTAACCTTATCCACACTGCTAACCCTACTGCCTAACCTTATCCACACTGCTAACCCTACTGCCTAACCTTAACCACACTGCTAACCCTAATGCCTAACCTTAACCACACTGCTAACCCTAATGCCTAACCTTAACCACACTGCTAACCCTAATGCCTAACCTTAACCACACTGCTAACCCTAATGCCTAACCTTAACCTTAACCACACTGCTAACCCTAATGCCTAACCTTAACCACACTGCTAACCCTAATGCCTAACCTTAACCTTAACCACACTGCTAACCCTAATGCCTAACCTTAACCACACTGCTAACCCTAATGCCTAACCTTAACCACACTGCTAACCCTAATGCCTAACCTTATCCACACTGCTAACCCTACTGCCTAACCTTATCCACACTGCTAACCCTAATGCCTAACCTTATCCACACTGCTAACCCTAATGCCTAACCTTAACCACACTGCTAACCCTAATGCCTAACCTTATCCACACTGCTAACCCTACTGCCTAACCTTAACCTTAAATTAAGGTTAATTAATTATTTTTTGTTTTTGTGAATTTTTACAATAGAGACCAATTTTGACTTTGTAGCTGACCCATCTAGCGGAAATCTTTCAGTTCTGCCTTCAGGACAAGACTCATCCCAATAAACATCCACCTCCGAATACATTACCAGTGGCGGGGGACCAACGATTCACCTCCTTACCCTTTAATGCCAACCTGTAGATAGGAGATAAAACTCCAAATGAATCAGATCTGTCTTAGGAGAGTATTGAGCTCTGAGGGTATTGAGTACCTTAGTTTCACACACCCCTTTACTCTTAAGATGGTAGTCCCCTGAAAGGACATATTACATAGGTGGAGAAAAAAACCCACTTACACTATATACTATAGTGACATCCCAAGTCATTGAGCCAGGTGCTGTTAAGTCTGTGAGGTGATCTATAGCATCAGTCCATATCATCAGTCTTCTACAGCACATTGATCTATAGCACGTTGCTCTCAGGTTCAACACTCCCATTACAGACCAATACATCACATTGTTAGTGGGGCGTCGGCCTGGAGACAGAGGAGGAACCTGTGAGGGTGAACAGGCATCACACCGAGCCTCTGTCTCTCGCTCTCTCTCTCTCTATCCTCCCCCTTCTTTCTCTTTCATCCCACCTCTCTTTCTGTCTCTCTCTCTTTCTCTATCACCTCTCTCTCTGTTTCTCTTTCTCTCTCTCTGTCTCTCTCTCTCTATCCTCCCCCTTTTTTCTCTTTCATCCCACCTCTCTCTCTGTCTCTCTCTCTCTATCCACCCTTCTTTCTCTTTCATCCCACCTCTCTCTCTGTCTCTCTCTCTCTCTCTATCCTCCCCCTTCTTTCTCTTTCATCCCACCTCTCTCTCTCTGTCTCTCTCTCTATCCTTCCCCTTCTTTCTCTTTCATCCCACCTCTCTCTCTCTATCCTCCCCCTTCTTTCTCTTTCATCCCACCTCTCTCTCTGTCTCTCTCTCTTTCTCTATCACCTCTCTCTCTGCTGAAGTATGACCCACTTACAGCCCAGCTAATCTTCTTCCTATGTGTGTGAAGTTGTGTGCAATTAAGTGTCAGGCAATAGTAGACACGCAGGCCTGCAAGGAGCAGAGTTGTCTATCCCTGGATTACAAGAACTATTAAAGTGTCACCCAAGTCTCATGATGACAGAGGATCTTCTCCTTGTCCTTCCTAGTCTATGCTGCTGTCTGAGTGGGTGTCTGAGTGGGTAGGTGTCCGAGTGGCTGTCTGAGTGGGTGGGAGTCTGAGTGGGTGGGTGTCCGAGTGGCTGTCTGAGTGGGTGGGAGTCTGAGTGGGTGGGTATCTGAGTGGCTGTCTGAGTGAGTGGTTGTCTGAGTGAGTGGCTAAGTGGGTGTCTGAGTGGGCGGGTGTCTGAGTGAGTGGCTAAGTGGGTGTCTGAGTGGGTGTCTGAGTGGGTGTCTGAGTGGGTGTCTGAGTGGTTGGGTGTCTGAGTGGGTGGGTGTCTGAGTGGGTGGGTGTCTGAGTGGGTGGGTGTCTGAGTGAGTGGCTAAGTGGGTGTCTGAGTGGGTGTCTGAGTGGGTGTCTGAGTGGGTGTATGAGCGGGTGTATGAGTGGGTGTCTGAGTGGGTGTCTGAGTGGGTGGGTGTCTGAGTGAGTGGCTAAGTGGGTGTCTGAGTGGGTGTCTGAGTGGGTGTATGAGCGGGTGTCTGAGTGGGTGTCTGAGTGGGTGTCTGAGTGGGTGTATGAGCGGGTGTCTGAGCGGGTGGGTGTCTGAGTGAGTGGCTAAGTGGGTGTCTGAGCGGGTGTCTGAGCGGGTGTCTGAGTGGGTGTATGAGCGGGTGTCTGAGTGGGTGTATGAGTGGGTGTCTGAGTGGGTGTCTGAGTGGGTGTATGAGCGGGTGTCTGAGCGGGTGTCTGAGTGGGTGTCTGAGTGGGTGTCTGAGTGGGTGTATGAGTGGGTGTCTGAGTGGGTGGGTGTCTGAGTGAGTGGCTAAGTGGGTGTCTGAGTGGGTGTATGAGCGGGTGTCTGAGTGGGTGTCTGAGCGGGTGTCTGAGTGGGTGTATGAGCGGGTGTATGAGTGGGTGTCTGAGTGGGTGTCTGATGTATTACTGGGGTAATGATGATCGGAGCCTGATGGGAGCTTGGTATAAACTTGGTAAAAACTTCAGGTCACAGTGAAGTTCAGCTGACATGTTGACTTTGTGACTTCATCTGATACTAATTCGTATTTTTTCTCTCGTCATCTCTCCGTCGATCTCTTTATCTCTCTCTATCTATAAATATCTATCCCCTTTTCTCTCTCTTCCTCTACCCGTCACTCTCTCATTCCCTCTCCCTCTCTCTCTCCTCTCAATTTCGATTTCTGTCTCTCCCTCTCTCCTCCTCATCCCCTATTCCGTACACGTAGTGCTCTGTTTGCTGGTACTGCCCTAGGCGTTGCCTCTCTCGAGTGATTCATTGTCTTTCAAGGCTGCTTCTGCTCTCTCTGCACTCCTGTCCCAACTCACACCCTCCTCCTGCTGATTAATGTGAGAGAGGAAAACTTCCACTGGGACAGACAGCGTTACAGTTTCAGAGGAGAACTTCCAGTGGGACAGACACCATTACACAGTTTCAGAGGAGAACTTCCAGTGGGATAGAGAGCATTACAGTTTGAGAGGAGAACTTCCAGTGGGACAGACAGCATTACACAGTTTCAGAGGAGAACTTCCAGTGGGACAGACAGCATCACAGTTTGAGAGGAGAACTTCCAGTGGGACAGACAACATTACAGTTTGAGAGGAGAACTTCCAGTGGTACAGACAACATTACAGTTTGAGAGGAGAACTTCCAGTGGGACAGACACCATTACAGTTTCAGAGGAGAACTTCCAGTGGGACAGACAGCATTACACAGTTTCAGAGGAGAACTTCCAGTGGGACAGACAGCATTACAGTTTCAGAGGAGAACTTCCAGTGGGACAGACAGCATCACAGTTTGAGAGGAGAACTTCCAGTGGGACAGAAAGCATTACACAGTTTCAGAGGAGAACTTCCAATGGGACAGAAAGCATTACAGTTTCAGAGGAGAACTTCCAGTGGGACAGACAGCGTTACAGTTTCAGAGGAGAACTTCCAGTGGGACAGACAGCGTTACAGTTTGATAGGAGAACTTTCAGTGGGACAGACAGCATTACACAGTTTCAGAGGAGAACTTCCACTGGGACAGACAGCATTACAGTTTCAGAGGAGAACTTCCAATGGGACAGACAGTGTTACAGTTTCAGAGGAGAACTTCCAGTGGGACAGACAGCGTTACAGTTTCAGAGGAGAACTTCCAGTGGGACAGACAGCATTACACAGTTTCAGAGGAGAACTTCCACTGGGACAGACAGCATTACAGTTTCAGAGGAGAACTTCCAGTGGGACAGACAGCGTTACAGTTTCAGAGGAGAACTTCCAGTGGGACAGACAGCGTTACAGTTTCAGAGGAGAACTTCCAGTGGGACAGACACCATTACAGTTTCAGAGGAGAACTTCCAGTGGGACAGACACCATTACACAGTTTCAGAGGAGAACTTCCAGTGGGACAGACAGCATTACAGTTTCAGAGGAGAACTTCCAGTGGGACAGACAACATTACAGTTTGATAGGAGAACTTCCAGTGGGACAGACAACATTACAGTTTGATAGGAGAACTTCCAGTGGGACAGACAACATTACAGTTTGATAGGAGAACTTCCAGTGAGACAGACAACATTCCAGTTTGATAGGAGAACTTCCAGTGGGACAGACAGCATTACAGTTTTAGAGGAGAACTTCTAGTGGGACAGACAGCATCACAGTTTGAGAGGAGAACTTCCAGTGGGACAGACAGCATTACAGTTTGAGAGGAGAACTTCCACTGGGACAGACACCATTACAGTTTGAGAGGAGAACTTCCAGTGGGACAGACAGCATTACAGTTTGAGAGGGGAACTTCTAGTGGGACAGACAACATTACAGTTTGATAGGAGAACTTCCAGTGGGACAGACAACATTACAGTTTGAGAGGAGAACTTCCACTGAGACAGACAACATTACAGTTTGATAGGAGAACTTCCAGTGAGACAGACAGCATTACAGTTTGATAGGAGAACTTCCAGTGGGACAGACAACATTACAGTTTGATAGGAGAACTTCCAGTGGGACAGACAACATTACAGTTTGATAGGAGAACTTCCAGTGGGACAGACAGCATTACAGTTTGAGAGGAGAACTTCCACTGGGACAGACAACATTACAGTTTGATAGGAGAACTTCTAGTGGGACAGACATCATTACAGTTTGAGAGGAGAACTTCTAGTGGGACAGACATCATTACAGTTTGAGAGGAGAACTTCTAGTGGGACAGACACCATTACAGTTTGAGAGGAGAACTTCCACTGGGACAGACAACATTACAGTTTGATAGGAGAACTTCTAGTGGGACAGACATCATTACAGTTTGAGAGGAGAACTTCTAGTGGGACAGACACCATTACAGTTTGAGAGGAGAACTTCTAGTGGGACAGACACCATTACAGTTTGATAGGAGAACTGCCAGTGGGACAGACACCATTACACAGTTTGCAGAGTTACTGGAAGATAAACAGGACATAACATTCAACATTCCTTTTATCCATTTTCAATTCAAATCTATTTTGCACAGATTGTGTCTCATAACAACCCAATTAGGAGAGGAGCGTTATGGTACCAACAACAAGACACCAGAGAGACGCCTATAACCATGGAGGAACATGGAGCCTCAGAATGCATCGCAAATAGCCCTCTGTTTCCATTATAAGGGCTCAGGGCCTAAGGGTTCTGGTCAACAGTAGTGGACTAAGAAGGTAATAAGTTGCCATTTGGGACCAAACTCAGAGATGCTAAATACAGAAATTCCCAGTGCCGACTGCAACCTTGGATGTGTTCCTTGTCACACGTTGGAACACTTTGCTCAGCAACTCACATCGTTAAAAAAATCAACATCAATTTATGTGACATGCCCGTTAGCATCATGCTGGCTAGTGTCTCAAGAGAGAGAGATAGTCTGTCTATTATCATGCTAACCGCGGCTAGCATTAGCAGCACAGGGGGACTTTGAACTCAGAAAGTCAAAGTCAAAAACAATGTAATTATAATATGAAGGACTAGCTGGTAGGACCTACAGTATATATGCGGTGAAAAACCTGGGGATTTGACTAAAGTCAAAAACAATGTAATTATAAGATGTCATGCTATGTTGTTGTCTTAGGTCTCTCTTTATGTAGTGTTGTGGTGTCTCTCTTTATGTAGTGTTATGTGGTCTCTCTTTATGTAGTGTTATGGTCTCTCTCTTTATGTAGTGTTGTGGTGTCTCTCTTTATGTAGTGTTATGTGGTCTCTCTTTATGTAGTGTTATGGTCTCTCTCTTTATGTAGTGTTGTGGTGTCTCTCTTTATGTAGTGTTATGTGGTCTCTCTTTATGTAGTGTTATGGTCTCTCTCTTTATGTAGTGTTGTGTTGTCTCTCTCTTTATGTAGTGTTGTGGTGTCTCTCTTTATGTAGTGTTATGTGGTCTCTCTCTTTATGTAGTGTTATGGTCTCTCTCTTTATGTAGTGTTATGGTCTCTCTCTTTATGTAGTGTTGTGGTGTCTCTCTTTATGTAGTGTTATGTGGTCTCTCTTTATGTAGTGTTATGGTCTCTCTCTTTATGTAGTGTTGTGGTGTCTCTCTTTATGTAGTGTTATGGTGTCTCTCTTTATGTAGTGTTATGTGGTCTCTCTTTATGTAGTGTTATGGTCTCTCTCTTTATGTAGTGTTGTGGTGTCTCTCTTTATGTAGTGTTATGTGGTCTCTCTTTATGTAGTGTTATGGTCTCTCTCTTTATGTAGTGTTATGGTCTCTCTCTTTATGTAGTGTTGTGGTGTCTCTCTTTATGTAGTGTTATGTGGTCTCTCTTTATGTAGTGTTATGGTCTCTCTCTTTATGTAGTGTTGTGTTGTCTCTCTTTATGTAGTGTTGTGGTGTCTCTCTTTATGTAGTGTTGTGGTGTCTCTCTTTATGTAGTGTTATGGTCTCTCTCTTTATGTAGTGTGGTGGTGTCTCTCTTTATGTAGTGTTATGGTCTCTCTCTTTATGTAGTATTGTGGTGTCTCTCTTTATGTAGTGTTATGGTCTCTCTCTTTATGTAGTGTTGTGTTGTCTCTCTCTTTATGTAGTGTTATGGTCTCTCTCTTTATGTAGTGTTGTGTTGTCTCTCTCTTTATGTAGTGTTGTGTTGTCTCTCTCTTTATGTAGTGTTGTGTTGTCTCTCTCTTTATGTAGTGTTGTGTTGTCTCTCTTTATGTAGTGTTATGGTCTCTCTCTTTATGTAGTGTTATGGTCTCTCTCTTTATGTAGTGTTATGGTCTCTCTCTTTATGTAGTGTTGTGTTGTCTCTCTTTATGTAGTGTTGTGTTGTCTCTCTCTTTATGTAGTGTTGTGTTGTCTCTCTCTTTATGTAGTGTTGTGTTGTCTCTCTCTTTATGTAGTGTTGTGTTGTCTCTCTTTATGTAGTGTTGTGGTGTCTCTCTTTATGTAGTGTTGTGGTCTCTCTCTTTATGTAGTGTTATGGTCTCTCTCTTTATGTAGTGTTGTGTTGTCTCTCTCTTCATGTAGTGTTGTGGTGTCTCTCTTTATGTAGTGTTGTGGTGTCTCTCTTTATGTAGTGTTGTGGTGTCTCTCTTTATGTAGTGTTATGGTCTCTCTCTTTATGTAGTGTTGTGGTGTCTCTCTTTATGTAGTGTTATGGTCTCTCTCTTTATGTAGTGTTATGGTCTCTCTCTTTATGTAGTGTTGTGGTGTCTCTCTTTATGTAGTGTTATGGTCTCTCTCTTTATGTAGTGTTATGGTCTCTCTCTTTATGTAGTGTTGTGTTGTCTCTCTCTTTATGTAGTGTTGTGGTGTCTCTCTTTATGTAGTGTAGTGTTGTCTCTCTTTATGTAGTGTTGTGTTGTCTCTCTCTTTATGTAGTGTTGTGTTGTCTCTCTCTTTATGTAGTGTTGTGTTGTCTCTCTCTTTATGTAGTGTTGTGTTGTCTCTCTCTTTATGTAGTGTTGTGTTGTCTCTCTTGTCATGATGTGTGTTTTGTCCTATATTTTTATTTAATTTATTTAAATTTTTAATCCCAGGCCCGATCTCCGCAGGAGACCTTTTGCCTTCTGGTAGGCCATCATTGTAAATAAGAATTTGTTCTTAGCTGACTTGCCTAGTTAAAATTAAGGTTAAATAAAAATCAAAAAGTACTAGCTGGTAGCCTTATACACTGCTCAAAAAAATAAAGGGAACACTTAAACAACACAATGTAACTCCAAGTCAATCACACTTCTGTGAAATCAAACTGTCCACTTAGGAAGCAACACTGATTGACAATAAATTTCACATGCTGTTGTGCAAATGGAATAGACAAAAGGTGGAAATTATAGGCAATTAGCAAGACACCCCCAAAAAAGGAGGGGTTCTGCAGGTGGTGACCACAGACCACTTCTCAGTTCCTATGCTTCCTGGCTGATGTGTTGGTCACTTTTGAATGCTGGCGGTGCTCTCACTCTAGTGGTAGCATGAGACGGAGTCTACAACCCACACAAGTGGCTCAGGTAGTGCAGTTCATCCAGGATAGCACATCAATGCGAGCTGTGGCAAAAAGGTTTGCTGTGTCTGTCAGCGTAGTGTCCAGAGCATGGAGGCGCTACCAGGAGACAGGTCAGTACATCAGGAGACGTGGAGGAGGCCGTAGGAGGGCAACAACCCAGCAGCAGGACCGCTACCTCCGCCTTTGTGCAAGGAGGTGCACTGCCAGCGCCCTGCAAAATGACCTCCAGCAGGCCACATAAAACGGCCAACCGAATCGTTTCTAGTCATCTCTCCTCCTTCCAGGCTTTTTCATCGTTTAACATATGGTGATCGCATCTAAACTTTCATTGCATTACCACGACTACCGGCAAAACAGTTCATCTTTCAATCACCCACGTGGGTATAACCAATGAGGAGATGGCACGTGGGTACCTGCTTCTATAAACCAATGAGAAGATGGGAGAGGCAGGACTTGCAGCGCGATCTGCGTCAGAAATAGGAATGAGTTCTATTTTAGCCCTTGGCGTCTGTTACGGATACAAGTGTTCTGTGTGTATCCTGTGTGTATTTCTTTTCTCTCCTTCTCCCCTACTCACAGGTGACAATAATCATTCCCCAATCAGTCATCAATCAGTCGCTAATCGGAAGACACCTGCTCCTTTTCCCTTACCCAATCACAGTCCCTTTCCCTTGGTTTAAAACCCCTGTCAGTTGTTTTCTCCCCAGCTCAATCTCTGTGTAACATGCCTTCTGTCTGTAGATCGCTTGTGTGTTTTGCAGCTACATGTCACTTTGTCCCCACCTGTGAGTATTGTTTTGGTTATGGTGTTTGAGTGTTTGTTTGATGGTGGGAAAAGGGGGTAACCAGACAAGTCGCCCTTGGGCTACACTACCCGTAGTTAAACATTGTTAAAAACACTAGTTAGAACTGGGCGGACCACCCCCTGTATTTTTGGTTAGTTAGTTAGCTGTTTGTGAAGTAGGCTAGTCTAGCTTAGGGGTGTTTTTCATTCCTTGGGTCCCGCTCAGCCCCTTTTCCTGCTTCCCCCCCCATTTACCGTGTGTTTATAAATAAACATTTAGTGTTTGACGGTAATTATTAAGTTGTCTGTGTTATTTGTTCTCACTGTTATGTTTTCACTACTATAATTTGCATGAGTTGTGTTACGGGTCCCATTACCATCCCCCCTAGACTGTCGGGCCAAAGGGATTCGTAACAGCGTCGCAGACGCTCGTTGGCGCGCGCGAGCAGTGTGGGTGCAATAATTGAAGAACATGGATTTCTAAATGTATTTTGCGACGCTCGCGCACGTGACGTGTCCGGTCTGGTCAGCATGTAACACTAGTCCTCGACAACTTGTGCACAAACACAGAGGCTCGTGTGAGAATGGATTCTCCTGTTAATTCCTCAGTCTGTGGCTCAAAGGGAACTACACAACATATAAAGGGCACTACTTTAGACCAGGGCCCATAGGGACCAGGGAGACATTTGGGCCTCGCCTTGTGTCATCTCCCTGGCAACGAAAGCCCCCCTGTCTTAACTGAACACTAAACACTCCCTGTGTCATCTCCCTGGCAACGAAAGCCCCCCTGTCTTAACTGAACACTAAACACTCCCTGTGTCATCTCCCTGGCAAAGAAAGCCCCCGTCTTAACTGAACACTAAACACTCCCTGTGTCATCTCCCTGGCAACGAAAGCCCCCCTGTCTTAACTGAACACTAAACACTCCCTGTGTAATCTCCCTGGCAACGAAAGCCCCCCTGTCTTAACTGAACACTAAACGCTCCCTGTGTCATCTCCCTGGCAAAGAAAGCCCCCCTGTCTTAACTGAACACTAAACGCTCCCTGTGTAATCTCCCTGGCAACGAAAGCCCCCCTGTCTTAACTGAACACTAAACGCTCCCTGTGTAATCTCCCTGGCAAAGAAAGCCCCCCTGTCTTAACTGAACACTAAACACTCCCTGTGTCATCTCCCTGGCAACGAAAGCCCCCCTGTCTTAACTGAACACTAAACACTCCCTGTGTCATCTCCCTGGCAAAGAAAGCCCCTGTCTTAACTGAACACTAAACACTCCCTGTGTCATCTCCCTGGCAAAGAAAGCCCCCGTCTTACCTGAACACTAAACACTCCCTGTGTCATCTCCCTGACAAAGAAAGCACCCCTGTCTTACCTGAACACTAAACACTACCTGTGTCATCTCCCTGGCAAAGAAAGCCCCCGTCTTACCTGAACACTAAACACTCCCTGTGTCATCTCCCTGGCAAAGAAAGCCCCCCTGTCTTAACTGAACACTAAACACTCCCTGTGTCATCTCCCTGGCAAAGAAAGCCCCCCTGTCTTACCTGAACACTAAACACTCCCTGTGTCATCTCCCTGACAAAGAAAGCCCCCCTGTCTTACCTGAACACTAAACACTCCGTGTCAAGCCTCAGGAGAAGACCCAGACTCAGACAGTTTTGAAGTAACACAAGTTTATTACAAAAACAAGGGGGGGGCAGGCAAATAACAGGTTCAAGGGCAGACAGAGGTCAGTGATCCAGAGCAGAGTCCGAAAGGTACAGAACGGCAGGCAAACGACAGGTCAAGGACAGGCAGAGGTCAGTAATCCAGAGCAGAGTCCAAAACGTACAGAACGGCAGACAGGCTCAGGGTCAGGGCAGGCAGTGGTGTAAAGTAAAACAACTTTAAAGTACTACTTAAGTAGTTTTTGGGGGTATCTGTACTTTACTTTACTATTAATAACTTTTATTTTTACTTCACTACATTCCTAAAGAAAATAATGTACTTTTTACTCCATATATTTTCCCTGACACCCAAAAGTACTCGTTACATTTTGACAGGAAAATGGTACAATTCACACACTTTTAAATAGAACATCCCTGGTCATCCCTACTGCCTCTGATCTGGCAGACTCACTAAACAGAGAACATCCCTGGTCATCCCTACTGCCTCTGATCTGGAGGACTCACTAAACAGAGAACATCCCTGGTCATCCCTACTGCCTCTGATCTGGAGGACTCACTAAACAGAGAACATCCCTGGTCATCCCTACTGCCTCTGATCTGGCGGACTCAGTAAACACAAATACTTTGTTTGTAAATGATGTCTGAGTGTTGTAGTGTGCCCCTGACTATCTGTAATGATGTCTGAGTGTTGGAGTGTACCCCTGGCTATCTGTAATGATGTCTGAGTGTTGGAGTGTACCCCTGGCTATCTGTAATGATGTCTGAGTGTTGGAGTGTTCCCCTGGCTATCTGTAATGATGTCTGAGTGTTGGAGTGTACCCCTGGCTATCTGTAATGATGTCTGAGTGTTGTAGTGTGCCCCTGGCTATATGTAATGATGTCTGAGTGTCGTAGTGTGCCCCTGGCTATCTGTAATGATGTCTGAGTGTTGTAGTGCCCCTGGCTATCTGTAATGATGTCTGAGTGTTGTAGTGTTCCCCTGGCTATCTGTAATGATGTCTGAGTGTTGTAGTGTTCCCCTGGCTATCTGTAATAATGTCTGAGTGTTGTAGTGTTCCCCTGGCTATCTGTAATGATGTCTGAGTGTTGTAGTGTGCCCCTGGCTATCTGTAATGATGTCTGAGTGTCGTAGTGTGCCCCTGGCTATCTGTAATGATGTCTGAGTGTTGTAGTGTGCCCCTGGCTATCTGTAATGATGTCTGAGTGTTGTAGTGTGCCCCTGGCTATCTGTAATGATGTCTGAGTGTTGTAGTGTGCCCCTGACTATCTGTAATGATGTCTGAGTGTTGTAGTGTGCCCCTGGCTATCTGTAATGATGTCTGAGTGTTGTAGTGTGCCCCTGACTATCTGTAATGATGTCTGAGTGTTGTAGTGTTCCCCTGGCTATCTGTAATGATGTCTGAGTGTTGTAGTGTTCCCCTGGCTATCTGTAATGATGTCTGAGTGTTGTAGTGTGCCCCTGGCTATCTGTAATGATGTCTGAGTGTTGTAGTGTGCCCCTGACTATCTGTAATGATGTCTGAGTGTTGTAGTGTGCCCCTGGCTATCTGTAATGATGTCTGAGTGTTGTAGTGTGCCCCTGGCTATCTGTAATGATGTCTGAGTGTTGTAGTGTGCCCCTGGCTATCTGTAATGATGTCTGAGTGTTGTAGTGTGCCCCTGACTATCTGTAATGATGTCTGAGTGTTGTAGTGCCCCTGGCTATCTGTAATGATGTTTGAGTGTGCCCCTGGCTATCTGTAATGATGTCTGAGTGTTGGAGTGTTCCCCTGACTATCTGTAATGATGTCTGAGTGTTGTAGTGCCACTGGCTATCTGTAATGATGTCTGAGTGTTTGAGTGTGCCCCTGGCTATCTGTAATGATGTCTGAGTGTTGGAGTGTTCCCCTGGCTATCTGTAATGATGTCTGAGTGTTGTAGTGTTCCCCTGGCTATCTGTAATGATGTCTGAGTGTTGGAGTGTGCCCCTGGCTATCTGTAATGATGTCTGAGTGTTGTAGTGTGCCCCTGGCTATCTGTAATGATGTCTGAGTGTTGTAGTGTGCCCCTGGCTATCTGTAATGATGTCTGAGTGTTGTAGTGTGCCCCTGGCTATCTGTAATGATGTCTGAGTGTTGTAGTGTGCCCCTGACTATCTGTAATGATGTCTGAGTGTTGTAGTGTGCCCCTGGCTATCAGTAATGATGTCTGAGTGTTGTAGTGTGCCCCTGGCTATCTGTAATAATGTCTGAGTGTTGTAGTGTGCCCCTGGCTATCTGTAATGATGTCTGAGTGTTGTAGTGTGCCCCTGGCTATCTGTAATGATGTCTCAGTGTTATAGTGTGGTCCCTGGCTATCTGTAATGATGTCTCAGTGTTATAGTGTTACCCTGGCTATCTGTAATGATGTCTGAGTGTTGTAGTGTTCCCCTGGCTATCTGTAATGATGTCTGAGTGTTGTAGTGTGCCCCTGGCTATCTGTAATGATGTCTGAGTGTTGTAGTGTGCCCCTGGCTATCTGTAATGATGTCTGAGTGTTGTAGTGTGCCCCTGGCTATCTGTAATGATGTCTGAGTGTTGTAGTGTGCCCCTGGCTATCTGTAATGATGTCTGAGTGTTGTAGTGTGCCCCTGGCTATCTGTAATGATGTCTGAGTGTTGGAGTGTGCCCCTGGCTATCTGTAAATGATGTCTGAGTGTTGTAGTGTGCCCCTGGCTATCTGTAATGATGTCTGAGTGTTGTAGTGTGTCCCTGGCTATCTGTAATGATGTCTGAGTGTTGTAGTGTGCCCCTGACTATCTGTAATGATGTCTGAGTGTTGTAGTGTGCCCCTGGCTATCTGTAATGATGGCTGAGTGTTGTAGTGTGCCCCTGGCTATCTGTAATAATGTCTGAGTGTTGTAGTGTGCCCCTGGCTATCAGTAATGATGTCTGAGTGTTGTAGTGTGCCCCTGGCTATCTGTAATAATGTCTGAGTGTTGTAGTGTGCCCCTGGCTATCAGTAATGATGTCTGAGTGTTGTAGTGTGCCCCTGGCTATCTGTAATGATGTCTGAGTGTTGTAGTGTGCCCCTGGCTATCTGTAATGATGTCTGAGTGTTGTAGTGTTCCCCTGGCTATCTGTAATGATGTCTGAGTGTTGTAGTGTTCCCCTGGCTATCTGTAATGATGTCTGAGTGTTGTAGTGTGCCCCTGGCTATCTGTAATGATGTCTGAGTGTTGTAGTGTGCCCCTGGCTATCTGTAATGATGTCTGAGTGTTGTAGTGTGCCCCTGGCTATCTGTAATGATGTCTGAGTGTTGTAGTGTGCCCCTGGCTATCTGTAATGATGTCTGAGTGTTGTAGTGTGCCCCTGGCTATCTGTAATGATGTCTGAGTGTTGTAGTGTGCCCCTGGCTATCTGTAATGATGTCTGAGTGTTGTAGTGTTCCCCTGACTATCTGTAAATGATGTCTGAGTGTTGTAGTGTGCCCCTGGCTATCTGTAATGATGTCTGAGTGTTGTAGTGTTCCCCTGGCTATCTGTAATGATGTCTGAGTGTTGTAGTGTGCCCCTGGCTATCTGTAATGATGTCTGAGTGTTGTAGTGTGCCCCTGGCTATCTGTAATGATGTCTGAGTGTTGTAGTGTGCCCCTGGCTATCTGTAATGATGTCTGAGTGTTGTAGTGTTCCCCTGACTATCTGTAAATGATGTCTGAGTGTTGTAGTGTTCCCCTGGCTATCTGTAATGATGTCTGAGTGTTGTAGTGTGCCCCTGGCTATCTGTAATGATGTCTGAGTGTTGTAGTGTGTCCCTGGCTATCTGTAATGATGTCTGAGTGTTGTAGTGTGTTCCCCTGGCTATCTGTAATGATGTCTGAGTGTTGTAGTGTGCCCCTGGCTATCTGTAATGATGTCTGAGTGTTGTAGTGTGCCCCTGGCTATCTGTAATGATGTCTGAGTGTTGTAGTGTGTCCCCTGGCTATCTGTAATGATGTCTGAGTGTTGTAGTGTTGCCCCTGTCTATCTGTAATGATGTCTGAGTGTTGTAGTGTGCCCCTGGCTATCTGTAATGATGTCTGAGTGTTGTAGTGTGCCCCTGGCTATCTGTAATGATGTCTGAGTGTTGTAGTGTGTCCCCTGGCTATCTGTAATGATGTCTGAGTGTTGTAGTGTGTCCCCTGGCTATCTGTAATGATGTCTGAGTGTTGTAGTGTGCCCCTGGCTATCTGTAATGATGTCTGAGTGTTGTAGTGTGTCCCCTGGCTATCTGTAATGATGTCTGAGTGTTGTAGTGTGTCCCCTGGCTATCTGTAATGATGTCTGAGTGTTGTAGTGTGCCCCTGGCTATCTGTAATGATGTCTGAGTGTTGTAGTGTGCCCCTGGCTATCTGTAATGATGTCTGAGTGTTGTAGTGTGTCCCTGGCTATCTGTAATGATGTCTGAGTGTTGTAGTGTGTCCCTGGCTATCTGTAATGATGTCTGAGTGTTGTAGTGTGCCCCTGGCTATCTGTAATGATGTCTGAGTGTTGTAGTGTGTCCCTGGCTATCTGTAATGATGTCTCAGTGTTATAGTGTTACCCTGGCTATCTGTAATGATGTCTGAGTGTTGTAGTGTTCCCCTGGCTATCTGTAATGATGTCTGAGTGTTGTAGTGTGCCCCTGGCTATCTGTAATGATGTCTGAGTGTTGTAGTGTGCCCCTGGCTATCTGTAATGATGTCTGAGTGTTGTAGTGTGCCCCTGGCTATCTGTAATGATGTCTGAGTGTTGTAGTGTGCCCCTGGCTATCTGTAATGATGTCTGAGTGTTGTAGTGTTCCCCTGGCTATCTGTAATGAATGTCTGAGTGTTGTAGTGTGCCCCTGGCTATCTGTAATGATGTCTGAGTGTTGTAGTGTGTCCCTGGCTATCTGTAATGATGTCTGAGTGTTGTAGTGTGTCCCTGGCTATCTGTAATGATGTCTGAGTGTTGTAGTGTGCCCCTGGCTATCTGTAATGATGTCTGAGTGTTGTAGTGTGCCCCTGGCTATCTGTAATGATGTCTGAGTGTTGTAGTGTGTCCCTGACTATCTGTAATGATTCTGAGTGTTGTAGTGTGCCCTGGCTATCGTAATGATGTCTAGTGTTGGAGTGTGTCCCTGGCTATCTGTAATGATGTCTGAGTGTTGTAGTGTGTCCCTGGCTATCTGTAATGATGTCTGAGTGTTGTAGTGTGCCCCTGGCTATCTGTAATGATGTCTGAGTGTTGTAGTGTGCCCCTGGCTATCTGTAATGATGTCTGAGTG